>NW_026781755.1:0-189000 GCF_030144855.1 Hypanus sabinus
ACTACTGGAAACTCTCTGCTTGTAAGGTACGGTTCGGTTAAAATATTCATTAATATTTCAGTCATCTATGCTTATCGTTCATCGTAAATTATACATTGATTGGGTGATGCAGAATTACTTTAAATAATGTTGTACCGCTTTAGGACGGAACATTCCCAGTTCCGTTTCATTGATGCCTGTCCTGCAACCAATCAGCTCATACAACAACAGTGATTATTCTTGCTCGAGGTTTGACGGAAGTAAGACTTGACAAGACAAGTAACTTTTCGAGCGCCGATTAGATTGATGCGCCACGCGGCAGTTATTAGTAACTCAACACTTCATCACAAATAACGTTTCCAATGATACGTAAGGATTATATCCCATCCCCGGCACCCCATGAACACAATAACAGTTCGAATCCCAAGGGACTTCATTCCAGTGTGACCCTCAGGCTCGTCCACTACCTGCTCGTCTGGGGCAAAACAACATCTGGTTCCACCAAACTGAGAACTCGTTTGCGTGGATGCTACGTGATGTGCTGCCCAGTTACAAATCCACTCCGCAAAATATCAAACTCCACACAATATGCGATTAAACGATTGTTTTTTTTTAATAATTCTTAATTTAACTATATGTTTAGTAAAGAAACAAAATAAAGATAAAGGCCTATTCTCATGGCACAGTCTTTTGCGCATCGCTGGAACTCAGATTTGTTCAGCTTCTCCGAGCGTCTCCGAATTTCGGACCCTCGCTCCTCAATCCACTCTGACCAGTGGACCTCCGACTCTCTCCATCGCTCCCCAACGAAAGGCCGCGAAAACCCGGCTCCCACACACACAAGAAAGAGCAGCATTTCCTCACTGACTAACCCAGGCAAACAAAGCCCCGTTATCTCTAGCCATAACCCAGACATTGCTGCTGCAGAGAAACCGTTACATCAGCAGTGAATCATTGCAGAGGGGCCATTACATCAGCAGTGAAACATTGCAGAGAAACCGTTACATTAGCAGTGAATCATTGCAGAGAAACCGTTACATTAACAGTGAAACATTGCAGAGGGGCCATTAGGTTAGCAGTGAAACCTTACAGCGTGTTACTCCCAATCAAACTGAGTGGTTTCGTGAGTACAAATAACTGTCTGGCGAGATTAAATGACAAGATCATTGCAGTCCGGGGATGGCAACGACCTGGGGTTGACTTCGTTGTGTGAATGCAGCGCATGTTCTTCTGCCATCGACGTCCAATCACAAACAAGAGAAAATCTGCAGATGCTGGAAATCAGAGTAATAAACACAAAGTCCTGGAGGAACTCAGCAGATCAGGCAGCATCGATGTAAAAGAGTGAACCCTCGACGTTTCGGACCTAGACCCTTCATCAGGGTGATTCAATACAATAGGATTGGACATTTCCACCATGACAGTGTCGGCGACAGATCTTAGAGAACGACGCTTGCCTCTGGCAAATGAGGGTAATTGTACAGAATATGCAATGGGCCGTCTGAGGTCCCCATGTCGTTGTGTTAAGTTGCCACTTGCTGTTCATTCACCAATCATTGGAATGGAACTGGATAGTCAGATATACCCAAAGGACGGGCCGTTGAAATAGGGGTGTTCAGAGCATTAAAGGATGTGTTCATTCCCTGAGCCCATTGTATTTCGACAGACATGCTCGGTAATGAGGCTTCACGAAGAGGAGGCTCAATCATTCGATATGCAGGAATGCAATGTCTAAATTAATCGATCATTCCCAAAACGGGAAGCATTTCAGTCCGGGTGGGGGGACGTGGTGCATTAATAAAAGCTGCAATTCGTTCTTCGGCAAGTTGATCAGTTCCCTGAGTAAGCATGTGTCCCAAATACTGTACAGTGGTCTGGCAAAGCTGCAGATATTGATACCTTGTGTCCATTTTCAGCCAGGTTTTACAACAAAGCAATTAAACGGGGCGGGAAAGAGAATAAGCAGATATTCAGCACCGTGGAAAATTCGACCTACCCCTGACAACCGGAGGGCGCTAAAATCTTGTGCGACTGCTGCGGCATTAACCGAGGGTCTCCCAGTTTACCCATGATGCAACCTGTTCCTAGTTCACTGTCCACCACTGTCAGTGAAAGCAAACAAATACTGACTATCCTTATGTAATCTGATGGAGAAAAAGGCAGAACAGGGTGTGTGACAGAAAAAGATATTCAGATGAGACAGGAATATGCAGAGAATGACATCAGTATTGGGTACAACAGGAGGATGAGGTACAACTACCTTGTTAATAGCCCTTAAGCATTGCAAAAAATAAATCACTCATTATCAACACCTGGTTTCGGAATTAGTGAAGCAGGAGAAATGCGGGGACTGCAGGTTGGTAGCAGCAGTTCCTGATCCAAAGGTGCTTTTATGACAGGTTTCATATCTACTCACCGTCTGCGGTGACAAATGATATTGCCGTATTGACGGTAGAATAGCATTGGTCTTCAAATGCACCGTGTGGTGGGGCGGATTGTATAGGTTTCACTTGATATTTCTGTGTGTCGCCCACAGTGAGGGAGGCACCTGCCAGAGCAGGAAGGATGCAATATGTTCCGGTATATCCGGGGTGGAGGCGGGAGGGGGAGAACAGATCAAACTTGGTTTTAACGATGAAGAAGCAAATATTGTGCAACCGGCCTGAGCCGAATGATGCTGTCGGGTAGCATTAGTATTAGACGGAGTTATACACTGGGTCCGAATTAAGTCTGAAGCACGGGTCCCTGTAGTTCAGGGGTTGCGGGGAGTTTGATGACGATAGTGACATGAGGGTTTAGGTTTGCCAATTTTAATCGCTCATTCCGTTGTTCACTCTAAAACAACCCTTCTGCCACTTTGTCCTCTGGACCATAATAGTTCCGTCCGGTTAAGGAAGAGTTTCTGCTCTGTTGAGCACGGAAAAGAGCTTTTGGTGATAGCTCGGCTGAGATGTTGCAGTGTATCGGGCGGTGTAATGGGAATACATCAGGCGTTGGCAGGTCAGAATCTGCTGTCGTAGATAGTGAAGCGTCGTTGGGCAGTTTAACAGTGTCTGTACTATGTGAACGGTAGCACAGAGTTGTTCTGCAACTCGACTCCATCGTGTATCAGGGAAACGGGAAATGAAGTCGGTTATATTGTCTCCTGCTTTTTGCCTGCATCTGGTTCCCTCTCCAAAATCACTCTGCTGACGGACTGCCACACATCGGCAGCCGAGCACGGTCACCTTTAACCATGTCCCCATGGTGACGTTATATCCGTCATTGTCGTTTCTCCCTCCATCCCTCTGGGGAATCCAAACGCGCTTTGTATTGCAGGCCAAGTGGGTTCCGCACACTTTTCAGAACATCCACAGAAAAGGGGTTACAAATGTCACAGAATTGTCCCCTAGCCCGAACTCCAGAAACAGTCCACAGCCCGAATACCGCGGAAGTGCCAATCATAATTTTTTTCTTTGGATATTGTGTAACTGGATCGAGTTCTGATTTCACTTCTTTTTCTTTCTCCCCGTTTCCTGTTCCAATACGCAAATTATAGTCGTCCCATTTTTCAGTCCCCTCGACCTGTGCAGAAGCGACCTGAAAAGATAGGCTCACCTTTCCTTCGATGTATCGTTGTCTTGCCGTTTGTTCCCCTCCTGCTCCTCTGCTTCGGTTGCCTGAGTATTACAAGGCAAGGTCGGGATGTTTGATTCTGTCGTATATCTTCTGCTAACAATAAATCTTTATCCAGACCTGAAACCTGCTTGGGCTCAGGCTCTCTAGGTGAGGATAGAAGAATTGAGACGCCTCCCCTTTCTTTTGTTTGGACTCCGTTTGGTCAGTCAGTCTATTATTATCTGTCACGAATGTTGATGTCGCTTTTGTACCTCCAGCACTTATCCAATCCTTTCTTCCCGGCCGTGGCCCAGGTTCAGGAAGGATCAAACAGGAGCGAACTCGAAGTTGCCTTTCCGACCCTCAGATACTCTATCGCTTGGCCTCCTTTTGTAGGAATCCTCCTCAACTACGCCAAGGGTAGAAATTGTTTTAATATAAAATTCAATACCAGACGTCAATTGGCGAATCTTTTATTTGATTATGCTATCATAGAGAGTCCACATGTGTGGAACTCTGAGATACAAGCAAAAGGCTTGTCTTTATGTCTAGTAGCAAAGAGCGTGCCAGACCTTCCCAGAACAGTGGAATTAGTTCATAATGCTGTTTTCTTGATCTGTGGCTCATCCGATTGCATACACTTCATTTGTACAGCGGTGTTATCGTTCTGAGGAGTTGTAGTGACAAGCACGATATTCTGGTGGAAAACACAGAAGTTCGCAATGTCACTAAGCTACAGAGACGTTCAGCCCTGTAATATATATATTCGGAAATGTCATCCACGGGGAAGGAAGTTGGAGGTCAGAGAGAGAGGGAAGGTGATGGTTGAGGAGTAGGCATGGGGAAGGAGTAGAAAGTGGGGAGAGACAGAGATTAGGCAGAAAGCGAGTGTGAAGAGAGAGAGAGAGAGAGAGAGAGAGATCTGGGGTTGGAAAACTGGGAGGAGGAAGAACCTGGGAGAGATCGACTGTAGGGCAGAGTGCAGACGGGAAAACAATGAGGAAAAGATCGGGAGAGAGGGATATTTGGAAGAGAGCGATGCCAGGGTTATGAGAGAGATTTCGAATGGGTAGAGAGATCTGAGTGGGGGAGGGGCCGAGGATAGGATTGAGGAGAGACCGGCGGATGGAGGACAGAGACAGGAAGGGTATCGAGTCGGGGACTGAACGAGTTGGGAAAGGGACACTGTGAAGAGAGTGCACTCAGTGTGCGGCGGGATGGGTAATAGAGCCTGTTAAAGAGATAGACGGGGTGTACCGAAAGGGACTGATGCGAGAAGGAGACAGGGGGGCTGGGCAGAGAAAGGCTCCGTAGCAGGGATGCCTGGGAAGAGGGTGTGTGGGGAAGTATGACAAAATCCAGAAAAAAAATGTACAGTGAGGAGCTAGAGGGCTTTCCTTCACTCTTTGCATTTTGGGATTGCTGTTCTCCCATTGTAAAGTGCTGCCGAAACATACAATCCTTCCCGTCTCGGTGACTCTTTCCCTCGACCCCTCTCCTTCCAACTCGCATCCACAATCTGCCTCCCTCCAAGCCTTCTTCGCCACCATTACTCTCCCTTACTGTCTGACCTCCAACCTCCCTGCACGTGGATGAAATTTCCGAATATAAGTTTTACAGGGCTGTATGTTGCTGTAGCTCAGTGATATTGTGGACTTTCCAGGCGAATATCGTGCTTGGCACTGCTACTGCTTAGAACGATAACAGAGCTACACAAGTGCGATGAGTGTAATCGGATGAGCCACAAATCGCGAGAAGAACATTATTTATTAATTCCACTGTTCTGGGAAGGTCTGGCGCGCTTTTTGCTAACAGATATAAAGACAAGCTTTCCAATTGTACCTTGAAGTTCCACACACGCGGACTCTCCACGACATGAAAGATTCGCCAATTGTAGTCTGGCACTGAATTTCATTTTAAAATATTTTTTGGCAAATTGGCGTAGTCGAGCAGGATTTCGAGATAACGGTCGAACGATAGATAAATTGAGGGCAGCAAAGGCAAGAACGAGTTCGCCATGACCCTGGCCCATGACCGTGTGGAAAGGAGGGGATCGGCGAGACGAGGTAGGAAAGACGGCAGCGTTATGTGAAATGTTGTGTGAAATAAGGAAGTCCGGCTCCGGATCCTAGACCCAGCTGAGCTTTTCTCCGATTAGTAAATAAAAGTAATAAATATAAATAAGACGTCAAGAGGCGAACGGAACGAAATTTCATTCGCGCTTGTGCTTGAGATTGACTGTCCCTCTGTTGCAGGAGCAGGTAAGTGGGTTTAAGTAGGATGGAAAATAGTAAGAGTAAAGTTGATCAGGAATGCGGGGGAGAGAGTTCCCTGTAAAGTCAAAGATGAAAACCAGGTAAGTAAATTGAAGGAAGATGGTGAGTAATGATAGTAAAGTTTATGAGTGAAATGCGGGGAGAGTTTTCTCTGTAAAGGTAAAGAAGAAACCTAGAAAGAAGCACGATAAGTTTGAACTAGTAAAGAAATCCCTGGGAGATCCGCTGACGCCGCCAACTTCCTCTGCTGATAAGGTCTCCTTGGAAAGTGGACATAGTAGATATGTGATACACACAAAATGCTGGTGGAACACAGCAGGCCAGCCGGCATCTACAGGGAGAAGCACTGTCGACGTTTCGGACCGATACCCTTCGTCAGACTAACTGAAAGGAAAGCTAGTAAGAGATTTGAAAGTAGGAGGGGGAGGGGGAAATACGAAATGACAGGAGAAGACGGTGGAGGGTTGAAGCAATGAGCTGGAATGGTGATTAGCAAAAGGAGCATCTTCAGCTATCATTTCGCATCTTCCCCTCCCCCTCCTACTTTCAAATCTCTTAATATCTTTCCTTTCAGATGGTCCTGACGAAGGGTCTCGGCCCGAAGCGTCGACAGTACTTCTCCCTATAGATGCTGCCTGGCCTGCTGTGTTCCAAAAGTATTTTGTGCGCGTTGCTTGCATTTCCAGCATCTGTCGATTTCCTCGTGTTTGTATTGTAGGTATGTGATTCCTTTTACAAGTAGCGTGTGCGGTTGGACACAAGGGCGGTGGCACTATCGAGGCCTTTTGAGATAAAGAAAACTAAATATTTTAAACAAGAAACTTCTAGCGGAGACGGAGACCCTACGTGGAATTATGATGATATAATTACGTGTTTTGATTTATACAACCTTGTTTATTTGTGCGTGGCTCATCGGAGGATGCTGTCCTTTCTTTCATAAGTGGTTGTCTGTTGTGTGTGTTGTGTGTGTGTGCTGTGTTTTACACCCCGGGTCGGAGAAACTTTGACGTGTTTGTCGGTTAAATAACAGTTGTTAAATAAGTGTGCTGTTAAATAACAGTCAAGTCGACTTGAGTTGAATAAGTGCTGGAGGTTGCTGAGCGACACCAACCTACGAAACAACAACAACAACAACAACAACAATAGACTAACTGTCCAAACCACGTCCAAACAAAAGAAAGATGAGGAATCTCAAAGTCTCTATCCTCACCTGGTCAGCCTGTGCCCAGGCCGGTATCAGGTCTGGGCAAAGTTTTCATGTCAGCAGAAGCTACATGACAGGATCAAACACCCCGAACCCGCCTGATAACGCTCAGGCAACCGAAGCAGAGGGGCAGAAAAGATGAGCCCATTTTTAGGACCGGTTCTGAACCGTCGATGGGTCTTAAACAAGGGACATGGCTATAGTTTGCGTATTGGAACAGGAAACGGTGAGAAATAAAAATAAGCGAATTCAGAACTCGATCCTGTTACATCATGTCCAAAAGATTATGATTAGCACCACCGCAGTAATTGGGCTATAGACCCCGTCTGAAGTTTGGTCTATGGGACAAATTTGTGAAATTTATAACTCCGTGTCTGGAACTGTTTAGCTGTTCTGAAAAATGGTGTGTGGAACCCACTTGGCCTGAAGTACAACGAACGTTTGAATTCCCCGGGGGAAGCGGGGGGGGGGTGGTAATGATGGATATTCAGTTACTATGGAGACGTCGTTAAAGGGGAACGTGCTCGACTGCCCGTGTGGGGCAATCGGTCAGCATAGTGATTTTGGAGAGGGAACCAAGTGTAGGCAAAATTCAGGAGACAATATAACTGACTTCATTTCCCGTTTCCCTGACACATGGTAGACTTGCACAACAACTCTGCGCTGCCGTACACAGAATTGGAAATTCACTTGGATTAAGATGTTAACCGATGGCAGCTTATCCTGACAGGCCGACCTCTGAAGCATTTCCATCGCACCGTCCGATACACTGAAACATCTGAGCCGAGCAATCACCAGAAGCTCCTTTCCGTGACTAACAGAGCAGAAACTCTTTCTGTAAATGAATACATCTATTATGGTCCAAAGGACAAAGCGACAGAAGGGTTTTCGATCGAATATCAGAATGACCGATTTAAACTGCCAAAACCTAACCCCTCATGTCACCACAGCCATCAAACCCCCTGCACCTCCTGAACTACTCGGACCCGTGCTTCAGACTTTACAGGAGTTAAACCGCACACAGCGTATAACTCCGCCTAATACTATCGCTACTGGACAACTTCATTCCGCTCAGGCTGGGTGTATAATATTTCCTTCTTCATCGTTGAAAGAAAGTTTGACCTGTTTGCTCCGCCCGCTTTGCCTGAGTATGTCGTACCCGTGTTGCTTTCGCAGGCACCTCCCTCCCGGTGGGCGATAAACAAAAATCACGAGGGACGTACATTCCGCCCCACCACACGAAGGCCGATGCTATTCTACCCTCGACACGGCATCATGATTTGCCACTGGAGGCAATGGAAGGCATGAATCCTGTCGTAAAATACTTTTCGATTAGGAAGGGTTTGTACCAACTTGCAGTCCCTGGAATTCTCTTATTTTACCAGTTCCGAAACCAGGTCGTGATAATGAGTGACTTTTTTTTGCAATACTTAAGGGCGATTAGAAAGATAACATGCGAAGGGTTTACTAACGGTAATTTATCAGAACGACACCGGGGCCGCAGACAAGCCAGTGCACAGTGCTCTGCACAGTTATCAGCAGTTGTAAGAGGCATGTCTGGGTGTCTAACATCTGTCGCCGATACTACAATTAAAAAACATAGAACACAGAAACCTACAGCACATTACAGGCCCTTCAGCCCAGAATGTTGTGCCCACCAGGAAACCCAAACTAGAAACTGCCTTGGATTTCCCTGTTGCACAGACTTCTACTTTTCAAAGCCCTGTACATGTCTGAGAGGCTCTTAAAGAACCTATTGTATTCGCTTCCATCACCGGCGCTGGCTGTGTACTCCATGCACCCAACACTCTCTGTGCGCCTGTAGATGTTCTCCAGTTTGCGATTAGACTTGGACAACAGGCAACAAGATAAGAACCTGCGCTGCCTAAACGAGACAAAATTAACCCGAGCTCATTACCAACACCGGAATGCGATGCTCTTGTCATTTAATCTTGTCAGGCAATTATGTTGTAGTCCTTAAGCCACTCAATCTGATTGGGAGTTCAATTGGCCAAGACTAGAATGACGTCGCTTGGGATTCACGCTGCTTTTGTGTTCACGGTGGTCGGAGATTGGACAGAATCCTGACGGATCACTGGAACCACTACTTATGATAAAGCGTTGAGTTGTTAATACCTGGCCCGAGGTGCATAAACCTATTCTGCTCTCGAAAAGATATCTGTGGTGTCGACTCTTACCTCCGTCATCCCCGGGCGAGGAGAATCACCCGTGTTGTGTAACGCTGATCGGTGGCAGGACAGACATCAGTGAGACGTAGCTGGAAATGCAACAGAGTGAGTAATGCTCCGTCAGAAATCGGTACAGCATCCGTTAAAGTAATTTTAATTCGAATTTCCAGTATCATTCTTTTATTTTTCATCAATCGATAAATCTTCCAGGTAGAGATTAGTTAGTTGCAGAGAGAAAAAAAATAAACAAATAACTTTTTTTTTTCGGTGGCTCTGGAAGTTGATTAAATTTCAGCGTATATTGATGATCAATATAAATATATTTTCCTGCAATGAGAGTACTTTGCTCAGTACACGACCGGACAGAAGATGTGGTCAGAGAGAAACAGAGAACAGAGGGAAGCAGAGGGAAAGAATCAGACTGGCGGGGCCTCGGGATGTGAACAGAGATAAAGCCGGAGAAATGCGGGGACAACGAGGGAGCAGGTCGGAGATGGAGATGGAGTTGAAAAAGATGGAAAAGAACGCACGCAGGCTATGTTCCAGCCCGATCATGTCTCCCTTACGGTGAAACTCACTAGTCTGCAATGAGATTAAATTCTGTTCAGAACGGGACCGGACGCACGGACAGAGAGAAACAGGGACTAGAGGAAATAGTTTTCACGGGACCTCAAGAGGTGAACGGAGATAAAGAGGCAGATAGGAAAGGACAAAACTGAGCAGTCCGGAGATAGAAAAGGACTTCGAAAAGGAAAGAAATACACATACACACACACACACACACACACACACACACACACACACACACACACACACACACACACACACACACACACACAACTCCGCTATGTCTCAGTCTGATCCCGTTCCCCTCACCGTCGGGGGGGGGGGGAGGAGTGAGCGAGGACAACGTGAGAGATATTGGGAGTAAAACACCGTGAGCGTCACTGAAAAAGATGAATCGGAAACAACGGAGAGAATGGAGAAAAGGGAGAGGATTCTTCCTAACTGGACCAACCCAGAGTAAAACACTGTCAGATGTAATGGAGATTATTAAAATAAAACGGGTGGGATCTGACGATAGACCCTCCATCGGGGTGAATTACAGCTGAGGTGACCGCTACATATTACATATTTGATGAAGGACACATTTCACCCGTACGGGGTAAACAGCGAGTGGAATATATCATCACAAAACCCATGCGTATTTCAGAGCGCTCAGTTGTTACCCGTGGCTCTACATATCGGCAAGTGGATAGATTATGGAGGAAACATGGTGTTTGACTGAAATCTCCGGCAGAAACAAACGAGTCGCTCTATGATTTAAGGAATTTGGTTAACAGTTCCAGCGGGTATTTCACCGCGTTCTTCAGCTCCTCTCTGAACTTGCTCTGAGTCACGGCGTAAATACATGTGTTGGTGCAGGAGCTGAGGATCTGCAGCATCGTCGCCGTGGATTCTGCGATATAAATCGGATCAGTGTCCGTGTAACGAGTGATGTTTGCAATCAGTAAGTAGAGATCAAAAACCAGCAGAGTTAACCACAGAAATATAAAACTACCGGTTATACTGAATAGTAAAACCACCGATTTCCTTCGGTTCTCCATCTCCGGGTCCCTGTCATTCTTTCCGTTGCTGCGGCCCCGGAGCCCCATCCGGACTTTATTAGCGGACAAAATCCGTCTGACTGTCAGAGCATTGAATAATAAAATCAGAATAAACGGGAGACAAGGCATGAAAACGCGATGTATCATGCGAAGTGCGTCCCACGAGGGAGACGTATAGAAACTCTCTTTGGTGACACAGCCATAGAAAACTCCATCAATTATCACCAAAGGCTCCAATGTAAAGTAGAAAGAGACACTTTCCAAACAGCCCAGAACACTCACTGTCCCGATAACCACAGCCGCCGTTCTTTCGGTACAATATTTAGTTTTCAGCTTTTCACAACAAATGGCCACAAATCTGTCACAGGTGAACGCGACTGTCAGCCAGACAGAGACCCCGGTGCTTCCTATGAGCAGGCAACGAACAACCCTACAAACGGGAGTCCAATAGAGGAAGGAAGACGGAAAGTATATGAGAACAGTCCACTTCAGCAGAGGGTCAGAGATAACGACCAGGAGATCGGCCGCTGCCATTCCCAGCAGGTAGCGAGTGATGCATTTGGAGAGACCGCACTTTCCTCGGGACAGGATAACAATCGCCACCAGGTTAACTGCAAGAGAGAGGGAAAGGAGCAGAGAAATTACTGACCTGTCAGGGCAATAGAGAAAAATTATTATTATACGCCTTCATCTTGTGTTTTTACTCGACTACAAATGTTGGATACTGGACACAGAACATATGAACCCGCTGACAGTGTGCAATATCGGCGTGACAGAGAACTCTCCGCGAGTTTTGTAAATGGGTTCAATATGGGGGAATTCCCAAAACGGACCAGATGACAGCTGGTTAAACGCTTCCTGGCCGCAGTAACGAATGGGTATGATATACCAACGTCACTGGTCTGAGCATCACAGGAATGAAATTAAATCCACATCGGCGGTTCACTCTGCTCATATTTCTAACATAAATGAGCCATTCGCGTTGTTCCATTACCCAGTCAAAAAATTCACAGTCGATTTATACGGAGAAAACAGAAGGTCGGCTGGCTCCGACGGATGCAGTCCATCCCGGTGTCCTCCTGTGTAGACATGTGACTTCACAGTATTTACAGGACATCGAGACAGCGGAGAGGATTTCAGTCAAAGGCAGCATCTCGGCTCCAGTATGGAGCGCTGCCTGCTGCGAAAGCAAAGGGATTAATATTGTCTGCGCCTTCCGCCCATGACTGAAAAGCGTGGACTGGGCAGGTGGCTGTGGAAACAAGTAGCGAGAGAAACACTTCGGAATATCGGAATCAACTCTCAGTTTCTGCCGTTTACAGGAGTGACAGCGGCTTACCGGGAATTCCAACGGCTGAAATAACAGGGTAGTAAATGTCTTCTATCCGCCAGATTACTGGATATCCCATTTGAGTGACGCAGTGAACGCAATTGCTCTGAATTCCACAGCTCGGCAAGACACTCTGGGCTGACGTACTGCAACAGGCTCTGATTTATACAGGGGATCGATCTCCAGTGACAAGGTCCCACCTCTGACCATTGTTATTGAACAAACAAATTGCATCACCGGCAGTGTCTCAGGTGAAAATGATGTGGGGCTGGAACAGTAACACGTCAGTATCATTGGCATTAACTCAGTCAGCTCCCTCTGTGTAATTAGAGCAAAATATGTAATGAGACCATTAAGTGAGCAATGAGCGGCTCTATTTCCAACATTCCACAGTTCTATTGACAGCGGTAACGACTGTTCCCATTTTCCAAACTGAAACTTTCACTCTGATTCTCTATCGACAAGCATTCCGGAATCGCTGCTTCCAGCATTTTCAGCAATTTTCAGTGTCAGGCCTGGTATTACATCTATAATTACATCCAGTTTCCCATCAGTTTGGATCCAGGGACACATGGAATCCCCTCCCAGTCTCCTCCAGCAGACTTTCATTTTATTTTTACACAGCAGCTCCACTTTGAACGTTCTGTCACCAAACCCACCGCACCCCGTCCCATTATGTGCCATCAGATATAAAACATCCCCGCTGTGTACAGAGACACCCTGTCCAGTTCCCCATCAAACACCAAACCCTCCCCACCCTGTCCCACTATGTGCCATCAGATATAAAACATCCCCGCTGTGTATAGAGACACCCAGTCCAGTTCCCCATCAAAAACCAAACCCTCCCCAGCCCGACCCACTATGGGCTATCAGATATAAACATAACCGCTGTGTGCAGAGACACCCTGTCCAGTTCCCCATCAGACACCAAACCCACGACACCCCATCCCACTATGTGTCATCAGATATAAAACATACCCGGTGTGTACAGAGACAGCCTGTCCAGTTCCCCATCAAAAACCAAACCCTCCCCAGCCCGTCCCACTATGGGCTATCAGATATAAACATAACCGCTGTGTACAGAGACACCCAGTCCAGTTCCCCATCAGACACCAAACCCGCCGCACCCCATCCCACTATGTGTCATCAGATATAAACATAACCGCTGTGTACAGAGACACCCTGTCCAGTTCCCCATCAGACACCAAACCCGCCGCACCCCATCCCACTATGTGTCATCAGATATACAACATACCCGCTCTCTACACAGACAGCCTGTCCAGTTCCCCAACAGACACCAAACTCTCCCCACACCGTCCCACTATGTGTCATCAGATATAAAACATACCCGCTGTGTACAGAGACACCCTGTCCAGTTCCCCATCAAACACCAAACCCACCCCACCCCGTCCCACTATGTGCATTCAGATATAAAACGTCCCCGCTGTGTACACCGATACTGTGTCCAGTTCTTCATCAGACACCAAACCCACCCCACCCCGTCCCGCAATGTGCTATCAGATATAAACATAGCCGCTGTGTACAGAGACACCCTGTCCAGTTCCACATCAGATACCAAACCCACCCCACGCCGTCCCACTATGTGTCATCAGATATAAAACATACCCGCTGTGTACAGAGACAACCTGTCCAGGTCTTCATCAGACACAAAACCCAACCCATCCGGTCCCACTGCGTGCCATCAGATATAAAACATACCCTCTGTATATTGAAACATCCTGTCCAGTTCCCCGACACCAAACCCTCTCCACACAGTCCCACTATATGCCATCAGATATAAAACATACCCGCTATGTACAGAGACAGGTGTCCAGTTCCCCATCAGACACCAAACCCTCTTCAGACAGTCCCACTATGTGCCCTCAGATATAAAACATACCCGCTGTGAACAGAGACACCCTGTCCAGTTCCCCATCAGACACCAAACCCGCCCCACCCCGTCCCACTATGTGCCATCAGATATAAAACGTACCCGCTGTGTACAGAGACACCCTGTCCAGTTCCCCATCAGACACCAAACCCGCCGCACCCCGTCCCACTATGTGTCATCAGATATAAAACATACCCGCTGTGTACAGAGACACCCCGTCCAGTTCCCCATCAGACACCAAACCCACCCCACCCCGTCCTGCTATGTGCCATCAGATATAAAACATACCCGCTGTGTACAGAGACACCCTGTCCAGTTCCACATCAGACACCGAACCCTCTCGGGACAGTCCCACTATGTGCCCTCAGATATAAAACATATCCGCTGTGTACAGAGACACCCTGTCCAGTTCGCCATCAGACACCAAATCCACCCCACCCCGATCCACTATGTGCCATCAGATATAAAATATAACCGCTGTGTACAGAGACACTCTGTCCAGTTCCCCATCAGACACCAAATCCACTCCACCCCGTCCCAGTATGTGCCATCAGATATAAAACATATCCGCTGTGTACAGATACACCCTGTCCAGTTCCCCATCAGACATCAAACCCTACCCACCCCGTCTCACTATGTGCCATCAGATATAAAACATACCCGCTGCGTACAGAGACACCCTGCCCAGTTCCCCATCAGACACCAAACCCTCCCCAGCCCGTCCCACTATGTGCCATCAGATATAAAAAATACCCGTTGTGTACAGAGACACCCTGTCCAGTTCCCCATCAAACCTGGAGGACATCAGTGTTCTCGTCATTGTGATCAGCTTCTCCATGATTATGATTACTTCCGTTACTTTGAAGTCCAGAACTGTCCATGTACATACACCCCACCCCCCCATCTCTTAAACTGTCTTCTCTGTTGAATCTACCTGAGGACCAGTGAGAGGCTGAATTACTGTGGCGTTCAATCACTGTAGGAATATAATGGGCGGATAAGACCATTCACGGCCCTGTGGGTTACGAGCGCAAACATCAACACGTTTGTCTCTGGTGTAAATACCAGCATCATTGAACAGAATATTCTCTGTCAAGTGTAGATTCCACTCGGTACACAGAGGTCTTCATCTGCTGCTTTAACAGAAAAAAACACTTGTGTCCTTGTCATTCTCTCCGAGGTGCCCTTAAAGAAATAAATGCAGGACCGCCGGGTAAGGTCACATCATCAGATAAGGTCATATTAGAAACCATCATAATCACACACACACACACACACACACACACACACACACACACACACACACACACACACACACACACACACACACACACACACACGCACACACACACACACACACACACACACACACACACACACACCAGTGCCTGATTTGAATTATTGCCTGCCCGACCGTTCATTTATCTTCCCTCACTGAACCCGTTAAACAGGGTATTGTACGACCGATCATATCATCGGTAAAGGGACAGAAGAGACACTTAAATAGCCGCAGGACCAAGTTGCAGAATCGAGAGAGAGAAAAAAAAAAGAATAGTGAGTTGTGAGAATGTAGCGTAATAACTCAGCCTACCGGACAGCAAAGTGTTTATTTTGCAGTAGGCTTCAAGCTGAAAATGAAGAGCGAGTTTCTGTGCATTTCACATGAAATGAATAACTATGTTCCATCAGATATAAAACATACCCGCTGTGTACAGAGACACCCGGTCCAATTCCCCATCAGACACCAAACTGAGAGAACGACAGCAGTGCAGAGACCATCAACCAACGGGAGACATTCAGTCGAATTATATGAAAATGTTAGTTTACATTTATACTTGATTGTCGCCGGTGAAGTGTGGTTCATTTTATATCCACCTGGCTCTAGTGCAATGTGAGAGCATGGGGTTCATTTTGTAGATTGAGAGTGTGGGCTTCTGTATGTATCACTCTCTGGTTCAGTATGAGATAGTACATTTCATTCTGTATCTGTCCGTCTCTACTGCAGTGTGAAAGTGGGGATTTTGGGTGTCATTCTTTATCTGTTCGTCTCTTCTCGAGCATTATGTGTGTCGTCTCAGTCCTGTACCTGTGAGCCTCTGATTCAGTGTGAGCGGGTCTATCTTCCTCATTCTTTCCCGCTGTTCCTCAACTTCAGAAAATACTCTTAAAATAGATTCTTTATTCCCTGAGCTATTTTTAGAACAAGAGTCTCCTGCAGTCGATTCATGTTAAAATTGTGAGAGAGACAGGGCACTGATGAATAATGACGGCTGTATGAAGCAGTACATCCTGTTTAATAGAGTCATGCGGCAAACAGACCATTCGGCCCGGCATTATTCTGCTTGCGACTCTTGTTAACACAGAGAGCCAAGAGAACAGTACTCGATCTGTAAAATTTCTGTGGTTTGACTAAACAATCTCTGAAATGTTGAATGAAAATAAGGAAAATAAATATTTTAATTAATTTAATCAGATAAGTGCAAAACTAAATTAGTAAACTGATCGAAATAAAACCCATAGAGGCACCGAGTTTCATGTTTGAGCAGGATTTACTAGGGGCGATTGATAAGTTTGTGGGTTAAGGACCATTTTGTTAAGGACCATTTTTTTTCGACATGGTCCCCTCCTACATTTACACACTTAGTTCAGCTGTCGTGAAGCGTCCGGATTCCTTCTTTGTAGGAGTCGCCGTCCTGGACCTCCAGAATTGGTCCACAGCAGGGGTGATTGATGAGTTCGAAGGAGATGAATTATACAGTTCACGTTACATGCACGTGCATTTCAGCACTTTGAGTGATTATGTAGAAAGTTTGAAGTTAATAACTCATCATAACTCGTTGAAAAATGAATGTACTAGTTTTCCAATGTTGACCGTCTACCTCGGGCCACGAACTTATCAATCACCCCCTGGTGTAGACATTTCTCTCACAGTTCTAAATGCGTCCTTCACCGTGTATTCTGCACTCTTACGTTTGCCGATTCTGTCACATATTCCTCAATGTGCATCTGTCCATGAATTAGCTAGAGTTATTTCCCACTCACAAATAATATAATATTCATTTCGATTTACTTATGACAGCTTCAGACTGCTCTGCAGTATGCCATGCATTTTTCATTGATAAAATTGTGACAGCCTTGTTCCATGCAGCACTGAGAGAGTTTGTGAGAGGGAATGCGAGGGGAGCTCAAGTTTCACATATGGAGTCATCCAAAGCTACACACTGCAGCACGCGGTTGATGGAAGAATCCTGAGAAATTGGCGTCACTGATTGCGTCATTCATTACGTCACTGCGCGGCCGGGAAGTTCCCCTCGTCAGGGACATGATGCGCGGAAGAATTGCTCCTGTGTTGCAGGATACAGTGTCCTATGTTACACCCATCAGTGCAGAAGACCGAGACGAATGGGGGTGAATGAACCGAAGATGATGAACAAACTGATGTCACAACGTGTACACATCACCTGGACATGTTGGGATCAGGGAACAGCGGAGAACAGGAACAATCCCTGTGACTCACTGCCCCTGCGCTGAACAAGATACCGAATGAGACTAGCTGTGCTTCCGTAAGGTAGATTTGTCTGAACGAAAATTAATATGGCTGAATTTTAAAGCAAATATCAAGATCTGATCGCGCCTAATATTAGAAGTCAATTCCTGATTTCACTACACCTCAAGTTATAAACAAACTAGCGATAACTGAACTGAAATTACATCTAATCTGAACTTTCTTCAGCTTTGTTTTTGGAGAGGGCAACGTGAAGCAAAGTGGCACGGCAAATTGAGGAATTTCCAGATAAGTTTCCTATTCAGGAAATTGCTAACGTCTGGTTACTAGTTCAATGTTTTTGAAGTGAGATAGCAACTCTGTATTGTACAGTATGTTTCCAGAAATGCCGAATTAAACCAAGAGGCAATTTTACCGTTGGGTCTCGATTCATAATAAGCTGCTCTACTGATTGGGATGTGTGTGCAAAGTGATTTGGAATGACATTAAATTGTCCGATTAAGTGGGCACTGTTCACTGTCAGCGCGTCCCTTTAATTTTGAGTTACTACTGGGTAGATAACCTTAAGAAAAGTTAATTGAATTGAATTGAATATATTTGAAAGGCAGAACTGCTGGGAACAACAACGTTTTCAGGAAGTTCAATTTATTCATGCGCTTGTAGAGCAGGTTTGAATTTATTTTCGGAATGGAAAAACTATTTGACCCTTTCAACTGAGCGGCATAGATAGCTAAAATGTTTCAAAACTGAAATAGCGGGGGAGAGCGGAAGAGCTTTCACCTGCTCTCTGATTCTGGTCTGGGTGACTCCGGTAAATAAATGTATTCGTGCAGATGCTGAAATTCTGAATCACGGAACCCCAAAACTGTATCAAATTTTAGACAAGTAAGGCCGAGCAAAATCATATCTGATCCGTACACTGGGGCTTCCGCGTTTGCTGAAAATAGATAGCTTCAGCCAGACAGAAAAATGGAGACAATAAATCTCCCAGCAACGTGCTGATACAGTCGGCAAAGCAGAAATTTAACTGAAGGGAAATCTCCGAACATGAGAGAAAGAGAATGGATGTAGGGATTGGCAGACTCGGCCAGGTCACTGCAAAGGTTTAGATAATGGGCACTTCCACAATGGATCTGTGTGTTTGTAATACCGGATATTAGGGTGATTTAATGTGCAAGGTATAATACATTTTACAGAAGAGAAATTACCTGAGCAAACTAATCTATCATAGAAAAATACATGTTTTTCTTCTGAAATAACGGAAAGACAGAACTGCTGGGAGAAGAAACGTTTTCAGGGAGTTCAATACACAAAATATGCTTGTAGAGCAGGTCTGATTATATTTCGGAATTTATTAATTATTTGACCCTTTCACCTGTGCGGTACAGGCTTCTAAAATATTTTACAATTAACACAGCTGTGGAAAGCAGAAGAACTTTCACCTGCTCTCTGAATTTTGTCTGGGTCACACCGTAGATAAATGTATTCGTGCAGTTGCTGACATTCTGAATCACAGAACCCCAAAACTGTGCCTGAGAAAGCCGGATAGACATTTCCAGGTCTGTGTAGAGGCATCGCATGAGAATGAAGATCAGAGTGGTTGTCGCCCAACACAGATGGAAACTCGCCGATAGGCTGAAGATCAGAATGATGGATTGTCTCCGACTCTCCATCTCCGGATGTCGCTGTTTCCCGCAATTTCCCCGTCCCTTCAGCCCCTTGCGGACCCTGCTCGCCGCCAGTATCTGTCTGACGGTCAGAACATTGAGGGTCAAAATGAGGAAGAAAGGAAGTAGCGGATTCAACAGAATAAAACCCCTCCAACGATGGCGAGAAAGGCACTACAGGTCTACTGAAACAAATCCAATTACCCCTCACCAACAACGCTATTCTTTCCATATACATGAAATAAAATGGTATGTTTTTAAAAAAGAAGCCGAGAGATAGTGCGCCCATCACCATACCCGCAATTCTGGGGGTGAGTATTTTGCTTTAAAAGTAGGCGAGCAAATGGCCACAAAGCGATCGAAAGTGAAAGCGACAGTAAACCACACGGAACAGTCAACGGTCACGTGACACAGGGAGTAGTGGACAAGGCAGAACGGAGCGTTGTCCAGGACTCCGTAATTAAATCCGTATGCTCGACCCATCTGGTAGAACAGGACTTCGATAATCACCACCATTAGATCCGCCGCAGCCATCGCCACCAGGTACCGCGTGACACATTTGGAGAGACCGCAGTTTCCCCGGCTGAGAATGATGATCGTCACAAGGTTAACTGCAGTGACAAAAAAGACCAAGAAAAGAATTAAAAAGAAATCAAACACATTTTGCGTGGAGATACAGCCATGATCTGTTCGCTTGAAGTAAAATCCGTTGCTCATCTCTGCTGGACATTATCAGTGGAAGTAAAGAATACCTGTGTTTTTGCGGTTTGTTTGAAAGCCTGACCGCAGCACAAAGCGCTTTACAGGAGCACCTGCTGCTTTGTCTCCTCACGTTCACCGATGCAGTAGCGATGAGTAGAGTCCAAGAACGATAGATCACAGAAACGCTCCCTTCGGCCCATATCTCCATGCCGACCATCTGAGCTGCTCGCGTTCGTTCGCTTTTGGATCACATCTCTCTGAGGCTTCCGCATTTCTCAAACTGTCCACGTGTATTTTAAATATTGTTGACGACTCTGTATCGGCCATTTCCTTTCTCAGGCTCTTCAACACACAGAGTGACTTCTGTTTGAGAAAACGTCGCTCGGAATCCAGCTGCATTTCTGCCCTCTGATCTTAAGTCTACCCCCTCTTGTTCACGATTACCCAACCACGTGGAGATGAATGACTGTATCTATACATTATCATGGCTTTATGCAGAATTATTAAGCCATCCGCGAATTGCGTGCCTCAAGGAATAAAATGCCTTCTGCCGAACCTTTCCCTGTAACTCAAGCCCTGGAGTTCCAGCAGCATCTTTGTAAATATTTTTACATACCGTTCAGCGTTCATCTGCCTTTCCTATAACAGGGCGACCAAGACTGTTCACAGAACTACAAGCGCGGTATCTCCAAGGAGAGGGGTAGTGTAATTGAACTGCAATTATTCGATTGCAACGTCAGATTCTGAAACCAAAATCTCGCACCCTAGCAACCTCTGTTTTATTTTACTGATTCAGGGACAAACCATTTCTCTGAGCAGAACATAGTTACCCGGTTCGAAAAGTGCTCGGCACTTGTAATGTTTGTTTTATATGTAATATCCATGTCAAACAATGATAAAACACAACACAACACAGGTAAAGGCTGTCAGGTAGTCACCTCTGACAGGGAGTATGTCAAAGTGAAATGTTCTGACTGAACGGCGTTGGTGGTTTCTGTCTTTATTGTGACCATTTTTGACAGTGTTGCAACCTGAAATAATGACAACGCAAATAGGTTGAAGCTCTAAAATGTTCCGATGTAAATGTGTTACATTTAGTATTTAGGACATTTATGGATTATATTCAGTAATACAGTTAATTTCACGGTATTTCATAATTACATCAACAATGATTTCAAAACAATATTTACAGAGTGACCCATTTCAGTTCTGGCGCAGCTGCGTACCCGCGCATCTGCGAGGGAACAGTGCTGACACCGAGGAACACAGATCAGAATTTGAGACTGGAAAAACTTGGGAATTGTCAAAGAGTATAAAATGGAGCGTCCTTTAATTGAACATCGCTGGGAGGGGAAAATGAGTTAACCTTTCAGAAAGATGGAAGAGAAATTTTTGGTGGAAATTGGTAAATTTGAAACTGGGCGCTCAGCCGCTGGAAGATGCGTGCGGGAGTGTTTGAGGAGCGACAAGAGTCTCTGGATCACAGCCGTGGCGGCGCATCGTTTATGGTGAAATGGAATCCTACCGCACGGCCCCGCCATTGGAATCCCTGTCTTTAGACGAGTCTCTTTCACCCTTCCCTAACAAGCCGGCCTCGGAGACGAAGCACACGACACAACTGAGTTGCTGTAAAGCCTCATTTGTTTCACAAATGTCCTTTAGGGATGGAGAATATTCGCCTTTATCTGGATCTTATGTGACTGTAGACCCAAGATTGCGGTGGATTGTTACATTAATCATCCTTTGATAGGGAAAATTAGAGAGACGGTAATAATATCAGAATTGCCTGTGATGCTCACTTCCCGTGAACCTGAACCAGAAAAGGGAACAGAATTTCACAATTTGAAATCAAAGATATTTACTGCCAGTGTAAACTTGAATCCACTGCTCACGTGACAGGGTTGGAATGAATGAGGTCCGCTAATGACGGGAGGTTTTGCTGGACATGGGTTGTTTGTGTTGTGTCGGTACAGTTCGAGGTCTCACGTCACAAATCAGAAGACTACAGGCAGTTACAGTGACAAGACTGCATGAACCAGGTTAAAATATTAACAGGACAGGAGATTGAGAGGAAGGAGACAGCATTTTAGGGATTTTTATTAAACACCGATTAAAATCACATCAGCAGTAGCTGAGAGCGGCGGGAGGGCTCTGTTTCTGTATAAGTAACCGAAAGGCACTTACCCAGGATACGGACAATTATAATCATTGTGTAACAAATAGCCCTCTATTCAAGCATTGTTAATCCAAGGCTGTTAGTATTTGTAATTCTGTTCGGAATATTCCCAATTTCTAAATATCATAAAAGTTCAAAGTAGCCACTAAGTAAACTCAAACAGCTATAACAACGCCCAGAGAGCAAATTTCTTTTACGCCTGCAGAGTAAAACTCCTCACCGATCACACGTTGTTGAGATTCCACCGCATCTGGATGTTTCCGTCCTCAATCTAGCTGAAGCACAGAATGCATTCTTTTATAGAATAATCGGTTGCTAATGATGAAAACAACTTGTACATTACTACTATTTACTACTAATAATTACTACTAATTAGTAATTATTTCTCTGTTTTAGCGGACCGTAATGCCAAAGGGGAAACAACACGCCTTATTTCATTGAACTGAAAACAACACCAGTCTTGTAGCCTCAACGGAGGGCTAACGCTGGGACTACCTCACCTTTGGCCAGTAACTCGTTTTATTGCACATGTTAAATACTGCAAAATATACAGAAAGACATGGCAAAAATAAAGGCAAACAAAATGAGGTAACAGCAAATTTCACTTTTGCCCAGTAACATGCCTTGTTGCGTTTCGTTGTAGCTGTCGTCCCTTTCATCGGTGAAGACACAGTGGATGTAGGAACTGTTTCCAGCGTCACCTCTCTGTGGGAGTGGGGACGGTGTTGTGCAGTGGTGCATTGGGGCCACCCGGTGGTCCGTGTGTCCGTATGTGTTGCTATTGGAGTGGCTGTGAAGCTGGTATTGTGGCGAAGAAAAGTACTCGGGGTGAGCCATCATATTACTCATCATTGCAGATCCCTCTGCAACAGAGTAGAGTCAGTTTTTCAATATTCGTCATCAGACGGGTCATACTATCCGTGAACTCCCTGTCGGTTGCCTCCATACGCTCCAGTGTTTGCTTTTTTTACTCCTCCTGCGCGCGAGCCAACAGCTGTCCGTCGTTTGGCAATTTCCTTTTAGGTTTCCCTAGCCGCTCCAACGCGCAGCAAATCCTTCACGGCGAGGTTCGACAACAAACATGCCGCTTGATTTCGGTAAATGTGGCCTGCACATACCCAGTAGGAGGAGATTCGCCCAAATAACCATTTTAATGTGGACGGAGGTACTTTCAAATACGCCTGGTGTGGACGCCTATCGTTTTTACGCGGAACCGGCGTTTTCAATATTATCCGGTATAATGTGGGCGTAGTCTATGATTCACTTACATTGCTCCGGTGACTTTTTCCTGGATATGATACATTAACATTAATAATTTGCTTTCTGGCGCAAACCCTCACTGTTTGCACTGTTACCGAGTCAGTCACAAGCACAGATGTTGGCAAGTATGCGGCGCGAAATGCAAACCAATGAACCGAGCATTACAGACATTGTCCGCTGCTGTACCAGAGAGAGAGAAAAATAGTAAGCATTGTATCAACATCGGTGTAAATGCAAATGTACCAGTAAAGATATTACAGAGTCACTATGTTGGATTTCAGAAAGAAATTAATTCGGGGAAAAGTGCGTATAAAGCTGCTAAAGTTACGAATGTAAGTGTGTACCTCTAATATATCTTATAACGTATCTGTTTAAAATTTCCTACTCGTTCTGTGGATTTTGAAACGGTGAAGTAACGGACAAAGCCGATGATGAATCCACACGAGGAACAGTGAGATGCTGAACTTCTGTGGCGCGCAATTCGCTGTAGGAATACAATGGGCTGATAAGGCTGCCATTCACTGTCCTGTGGGTTCGAGCACAACCATCCACACCTTTCCCCCTGGTGGGAATACCGGCAAAATTTAACAAAATACTTCCGGCCATCTATAGGTTCCAAACGGATTCTTCTCATGGTTGAACGAAAAAATACCCGTGTTCTTGCCATTACCTTCGCAATGCACCTGCAGAAATAAATGCAGTACCGACAAGTAGGGCCACACCATCAGACAAAGCCATATTAAAAGCCATCATTAGCAGGCAGACACACACACACACACACACACACACACACACACACACACACACACACACACACACACACACACACACACACACACACACACACACACACACACACACACACACACACACACACACAAACGAGCGCAGGCAAATTAGTATCAGCACATGGATTAAATTCTTTGCCGATCTCCCAGTTCATGCCTTTCTCCTCCCTGTCGGAACGCGTTGAACATGATATTTCACGGTGGAGTCAGAATATCGATTAAAGGATTGAAAAAACAAATGCGACATTGAAACAGCTGCAAGGCCATTTTTTAGGAACAATGATTATTCACAGCAGAATTAAAGAAGAAGAACAATAAATTGGGAGAACAGAGTAATGGGATTGGGCATGCAGTTGACTACAAGGTAAAAGTGAAGAGAGGGTTACAGTGCTACAGTGTGAGTGTGTGGGTTTCATTCTGTATCTGTCTGTCTCTGTTACAGTGTGAGAGTGTGGGTTTCATTCTGTATCTGTCAGTCTCTGTTACAGTGTGAGGGTGTGGGTTTCATTCTGTATCTGTCAGTCTCTCTTACAGTGTGAGAGTGTGGGTTTCATTCTGTGTCTGTCGGTCTCTGCTACAGTGTGAGAGTGTGTGTTTCATTCTGTATCGGTCAGTCTCTGCTACGGTGTGAGAATGCGGGTTTCATTCTGTGTCTCTCAGTCTCTGCTACAGTGTAAGAGCGTGGGTTTCATTCGGTGTCTGTCAATCTCTGCTACAGTGTGAGAGTGTGGGTTTCATTCTGTATCTGTCAGTCTCTGTTACAGTGTGAGCATGTGGGTATCATTTTGTTTCTCTCAGTCTCTGGTACAGTGTGAGAATGTGTGTTTCATTCTGTATCTGTCTGTCACTGTTACAGTGTGAGAGTGTGGGTTTCGTTTTTCATTTGTCTGCCTCAGCTTCATGGTAATCTTGATAACTGATATTGTGCTTCATAACTCAGACTGGTTCAAGCCAGACACTCGGCGCAGACCACCTGGTCACAGGCTGTTCCTTCTCATCTGAAAATGGTTTGCTTTCGATCATCAAAAACAAAACAACTCATTGTGTCCACCTGTAGTTGCTTTGATGAAGCCATCCCTGAGAACGGACCTCCGTTCCTGCGATCACATGGCAAGAACAAAAGCATCTTCTTTGTGTACTTCCACTGCCTTTACCTCGTTTCAGTTCACTGATTTGCAGATTATGTTTTTCTGAACAACATATATGTTCGTCTGTCGATATGCGTGTCTGCACATCTACCTACCTAACCAACTGTCTCTTTAACTATCTGGCCGTCTGCCGGTGTGCCTATCCTCTGCCTGCTTGTTTCTCTGTCTGTTTGTCTGTGTAACTATATATCGTTCATCTACTTCTTCCCAGATATTTTGACTTTGATCGAGCGCACTTCGCAAGAGTGCGGAAAATGAGAAGCCGTTTTGAATATTTAAATACTTCTTTACTCAATCTTACCGGATTGATATCCACAAGGTAGATACGCTGTGACATAGGAGTGATGTCAGTTCATCATTCAATTGTCACTACAAGGGTATTTACAAAGGCCGACTGAATTCCATGATCCAGTAGACAGCGAGTCGGCAGAGTGCAATCCCGCACTTGCTGTCCCAGTTTTAACTGTATTGATGATAAATGGTTTGTTGGACATGGAGTACAACAATGAAGTGAAGGTTCACGTGAACTGGCTGAGAAAATGAAGCACAGTGAGTGGACAATCAGCTCAAATGAAAATACAAGTTCTCAGCCCTAATGTGGTGTCTGGACATACAACGTGATAATGTAAAAGAATGAATGCCGTTCTCTCTTATGAGACTGCCTGTTATTGCTGTCATATTTATTCATGGAAAGTCCCTGCATGAACTCCTCGTACTGAGCGCTCAGGGCTCAATCGGAAGAGTTGCATTTTTCGTATTACTGTTTGAGATTTCACCAGTGGGTTGTGTTTATATCGTTTTGTTAATTCTGAGTCTGAGTCTGAGCTAATTCCGGACTTTACTCTGCATTTGAGTTCATCCTGTTCCAAACCTCTCTCGTTACGTTCACAAGATCATACGGTTCCTGTGTCATCCAATCTTAAGGTCGTTGTGTCGTTCGTCCCACAACCGATATAAAATGTGACCAGGAAGTGGAAGACTATTACGTGGAACCCAAACAACAAACTACTAGTTGCCACGAACGAAGAAACCTTCAATGGCTCCCCGAAAATTTTGGAGGAAAATAGAAATCCCGTGAGAAACACAGACTACGGCAAGTCGAATACGCTGCACAGGAAAATTCTGAGGTCAAGATCTAATGTGATAGCTGAAACTATATGGTCTTAGTTTTGCACGTTGCGACATCCAGTATCCACGAGCAATGATTACTCTTGTTAACACACAAACACACACATACACACACAAACACAAACACACACACACACACACACACACACACACACACACACACACACACACACACACACACACACACACACACACACACCCACTGAAGTAGATATTTAATGCATTTTTAGTTTTTTTTTTAATTGCTGGACTTGAATTATTTTCACACATTCACCAACCAAATGCTAATCTTGCCATTAAATGCACGTGTTTGTTTAACCGAATCCATTATCACGAAGACTTAACGCACGGTCACGCTAAGAGTCTGTTTTAATCAGATATAAGACATACAAATTCTGTTGCTCTACCCCGATGCAGCTTCATGGGGAGTATATATATATCCCCGAGTCTAAAAATGCGTCCGTCACCTTGTCAAAATGAAATGCAATATTTTCATTATTAGCACCACGTTTCAATTATAAATGTATTTTTTAACGACGACGTGCTTTATGGTCCAGTATATTGGAAGACAAAGCGATGTTTTGCAATCGTCTTCCCTAAATATTATTTAGGGATATTTATAATCTTATATTTATTTTAATGTGTACTATAATAATATAGTATCATATAATTATAGTATTTATAGTCCTTTCGCGGATTTATTTCAATTACTAATGCTATTTTCTTCATCTCTGAGACGAATGAATCCCGTAAAAACTGCAGGTCGTTGTGAATGACAGGATTATGGACAATTGGTTATGGAAATGTCTTTAACGCATGAGTGCGATTGGCTTCTCAGACTTACCGGGTCCGAATGCGCTGCTAAAGAGGAAATTAAGTGAGTAAAAGAGTTGCATCACCGACTGCGGCGAACATGACAGTAGTTGACAGGGAGGACTTCACTTTGAAGGCGTCGAACAGCTGGTGCTCTCGGATCAATTTAAACAGGGATGACCATATTCAGAGTTCAAAGCAAAGTTATTACGAAAGTAGCCACATGTCACCATATCGGTGGAAAGGACTAGCCACATTTTTGCGGGCATACTCAAATAAACCCAGTAACCATAACCGAATCAATGAATGTCCGCACCAAGAACGCTAAGCAAACGAGTGCAAAATACAACAAAATGTGCAAATACAAACACAGTGAATAATAAGAATAATATAGGCCCTCCTTGAGAGCATGGCAATTCTGTTAAGAAGAGTACGCTACTAAATTTAAGTGAGAGCACATCCTAGTCATAAGTTTCAAAGGTTTCAAATGCAGAGTATACTCAAAGTCAGAGGAATGTGTACAATATACATCCTGAAATTGTTTTTCTTCAGAACCATCCACGAAACCAGTAGAGTGTCCCAAAGAGTGAATGACAGTTAAATGTTACAACATTCCCCGCAGCTCCGCCCTCCCACGCGTAAGCAGCAGCAAAGCAAAGATCCCACCCTATACCACCAGCAAAAAAGAAAAACGATCCCCCTCCCCCCAGCTAGCACTCAAACGTGCAGCAAAACATCAACAAAGACACAAACCAGCCTTACACGTGTTATATGTTCCTCACACCGGTTAGAAAAGATCAAACTGTCATCGAGATACCCTCACTATATAGAATTGCCATGGCAACGATGGGGCAGTGGTGTGGTTGCCATCTATTTACGAAACACCTTAAGGAAGTCAGAGCACTCCATGCTGCCTGGTTTAGAGAGTATGGATTATGATCAGAGATTAAGGGAGCTAGGGCTTTGCTCTTTAGAGAGAAGGAAGATGAGAGTAGACATGATAGAATGGTACAAGATATTAAGACGAATAGACAGAGTGAACAGCCAGCGCCTCTTCTCCAGGTCACCACTGCTCAGTCCAACGGGACCTGGCTTTAAGGTAATGGGAGGGAAGTTTAAGGAGGATATTAACCATATAACCATATAACAATCACAGCACGGAAACAGGCCATCTCGGCCCTCCTAGTCCGTGCCGAACTCTTAATCTCACCTAGTCCCACCTACCCGCACTCAGCCCATAACCCGCCATCCTTTTCTGTCCATATACCTATCCAATTTTACCTTAAATAACACAACTGAACTGGCCTCTACTACTTCTACAGGAAGCTCATTCCACTCAGCTATCACTCTCTGAGTAAAGAAATGCCCCCTCGTGTTTCCCTTAAACCTGCCCCTTTACTCTCAAACCATGTCCTCTCGTTTGAATCTCCCCTACTCTCAATGGAAACAGCCTATTCACGTCAACTCTATCCAACCCTCTCAAAATTTTAAATACCTCAATCAAATTCCCCCTCAACCTTCTACGCTCCAATGAATAGAGAACTAACTTGTTCAACCTTTCTTTGTAACTTAAGTACTGAAACCCAGGTAACATCCTAGTAAATCGTCTCTGCACTCTCTCTAATTTATTGATATCTTTCCTATAATTCGGTGACCAGAACTGCACACAATATTCTAAATTTGGCCTTACCAATGCCTTGTACAATTTTAACATTACATCCCAACTTCTGTACTCAATGCTTTGATTTATAAAGGCCAGCGTTCCAAAAACCTTCTTCACCACCCTATCTACACGAGACTCCACCTTCAGGGAACTATGCACTGTTATTCCTAGCTCTCTCTGTTCCTCTGCATTCCTCAATGCCCTACCATTTACCCTGTATGTTCTATTTGGATTATTCCTGCCAAAATGTAGAACCTCACACGTCTCAGCATTAAACTCCATCTGCCAACATTCAGCCCATTCTTCTAACCGGCATCAATCTCCCTGCAAGCTTTGAAAACCCACCGCATTATCCACAACACCTCTTACCTTAGTATCATCGGCATACTTACTAATCCAATTTACCACCCCATCATCCAGATCATTTCTGTATATTACAAACACCATTGGGACCAAAACAGAACCCCGAGGCACCCCGCTAGTCACCGGCCTCCATCCCGATAAACAATTATCCACCACTACTCTCTGGCATCTCCCATCTAGCCACTGTTGAATCCATTTTATTACTCCATCATTAATACCTAACGACTGAACCTTCTTAACTAACCTTCCATGTGGAACTTTGTCAAAGGCTTTGCTGAAGTCCATATAGACTACATCCACTGCCTTACGCTCGTCAACATTCCTCGTAACTTCTTCAAAAAATTCAATAAGGTTTGTCAAACATGACCTTCCACGCACAAATCCGTGCTGGCTACTCCTAATCAGATCCTGTCTATCCAGCTAATTATAGATACTATCTCTAAGAATGTTTTCCATTAGTTTACCCACTACTGATGTCAAACTGACAGGTCTATAATTGCTAGGCTTACTTCTAGAACCCTTTTTAAGCAATGGAACCACATGAGCAATACGCCAATCCTCCGGCACAATCCCCGTTTCTAATGACATCTTAAAGATCTCCGTCAGAGCTCCTGCTATTTCTACACAAACTTCCCTCAAGGTCCTGGGGAATATCCTGTCAGGACCCGGAGATTTATCCACTTTTAAATTTCTTAAAAGCGCCAGTACTTCCACCTCTTTAATTGTCATAGGTTCCATAAATTCCTTACTTGTTTCCCACACCTTACACAATTCAATATCCTTCTCCTTAGTGAATACCGAAGAGAAGAAATCTCTCATCTCCCTCGGCTCCACACATAGCTGACCACTCTGTTTCTCTAAGGGGCCAATTTTATCCCTCACTGTCATCTTGCTTTTAATATAACTGGAGAAACCTTTCGGATTTACTTTCACCTTATTTGCCAAACCAGCCTCGTATATTAAAGGAAGGTTTTTCACTCAGTGAGTGGTTGGTGCGTGGAATGCACTGCCTGAGTCAGTGGTGGAGCCAGATACACTAGTGAAGTTTAAGAGACTACTAGAAAAGTATATGGAGAATTTAAGTTGGGGGGTTATATATGAGGCAGGGCTTGAGGGTCGGCACAAAATTGTGGGCCGACGGCCTGTAATGTCCTGTACTATTCTATGTTCTATGTCCTAACAAACTCCACTCCATCCAAACCCCAAGCTCTTAGGAGAAGCCAATCGATATTCGGGATATGAAAATCTCCCATCACAACAACTCTGTTCTTCTTACACCTTACCAGGGTCGGTTTCCCTATCTGCTCCTCGGTATCCCAGTTACTATTGGGCCGCCAATAAAAAACACCCAGTAAAGTTTTTGTCCCGGTTCAGAATCTACAGAATGGAGTAACTAGCGGCGTCACGGCGAATGACCAGCTTCATGAAGATTTTGCACTCGAAATCTGGACTGAGTCTGTCACTTTAACGTTTATCCAGCCTGGCGGTTTTGGCACGTTACGTCGTCAGATATTACCGATACCCGTCTCAGAGTCGTCGTATAATTAACGAACACATCTGTAGCCTTCAAATAGAACACAACCCACAGTTGTTGGTGTTTATATTGGATGGTTTTGATGAATTCAATGATAAAATGTATTTATTTTGCTGACAGCCGAAGAGACAGAGAACCCCAATACACATGCACAGATCCTGAAATCCGGAGCAAGATGTCTGACATTGTGTACAGTTTAATCCAGGGCAAGCTGCTCCCAGGGTGTTCAGTCCTGGTGACCACCCGTCCCACTGAGTTACTGACGACGCTGAACCTGAGTGAAATAAACTGGGAGATTTTGGAGTGAACCTGGTGTCTGCGGCTCTGAGGAACCCGGCAAGTAAAATACAGAAACTGAGGTAAGTACCAGACTGTGGGAGATTGTGTTTACAGTCACTGGGTGTCTGACACTGAACATTAATGTGATCAGTAATTATGTTACTGATAAACACTGGGGAATTGTATCGTCTCCTGTCTTTCTGTGTCCTTCACCCTCACTCTCTCTCAGCTCCAGGTTGTTCAATGTCGGTCTCACAGATTCTGGTGCCGAGGATCTCGTCTCCGCTCTCAGTACAAACACATCACTGACGGTACCTGCACGTGTAGTTCAACTCTGAGTGAATATGCAGAAAGTTTGAAGTTAATAACTTTTGTGGCATTTCTGCTTCAGATAATTGAAAATTGCTAGGTTTTGTAAAATAGACTCCTTAGGCCATGAACTTATCAATCACTCCAGTTTGTGATATCCAATTTGTGTACATGCTCATTTCATTTACTGGGCAACTGCCTTGCCCCATACGTGCAATGAGCAGGTGCACAAATTGGATGTGACATATATAGGGCTTCCTATAATGGCAAGCAGTAAACCAAGGTGAAAGAAATATATGAATTCCAGAGCTCCACAGAAATATAGTGATAGCTAAGACATTAACAAGATGACAGCCTATCATTACATTTCAGTGTATAACTGGTAAAATTAAACATATAATACTTAATTTAATAATATGACAAAATATTGCATTGTTGCACTTAACCGATTATCATAAAATATAATTATCAAGCAAGTAAAATAACTTTGCTTGGAAGCCAAAGGGTTGTTACTGAGAAAAATTTACTTTAGGATGAGCGAGTAATCCACGGACCACCACAGATATAGCCTTACTAATACGACTGATTCGGAGCAGACGGCAGGGCCCGCAGTGCTTAGCAGTGTTCCTCAGAAGTATAAAAATAACAGAAATAAAGCAATTCATTTTTTACAATTTTAGCCACCTAAATTGGAACCAAGTAATCAAGTATGAAAAAATAAACTCTGATCAACTATTGCAAAAGCCACGAATATTGCTGAATGTTATTCTCAAAAGTGGTAGGTTGGCAAATCTGCCTCGTACCGTTTCTCTCGCAGAAATGGTTGGACGGGAAGTGTATCTGTGAGTGTCGATACAATCTCCTCACATGTCGGGTGTTACATAGTTCGACCTTTACAGATCCTGTTTAGTCTTTAAATATATAAAAAGTTAAAGAAGTTTGAATCTTTACATAAATTATTATCGCATTTATACAAATAGAAAATATCGTTGTTTGGAAGTGACAAATGTTAACGGGAGGACAGCAACCATTTGGGAGTTTTGGAAATGCATTTCATCTCATTCATTGCCTCACTAAATTACTCTTTTTCCTATCAACACAAAGAGAAAAAGAGCCTCTTTCCCATCAGCTACAGTTGGTGGAGCGAGGCCAAGGGGTTGATCGGCTATTAATGATAGTTGAAATGACGTAAAACTACCTTATAGCCCAGAAATGTTTTTTTTTTCCATTTAGCTTGTAAAACAAAACTAAATTTATCCAGGTGTAGAAGAGGATTTTGGATGATTAGCTTGTGTGTTTGATCAAAATCAGGAAGAAGATGAGCGAGCAGTGAATTTTTCTTTCATTGTTTTCAACTTCTAAACTTGGGTTTCTATGTTCATTCCTTGCTTAATATAGCTCCTTCCTGGAATCCAATGGTACCCATTGGAAAGAGCAGGAAAATGCTTGCACTTCTGTACAGGTATTTCCCAGCTTCCTTGGACAATGGGTCGAGCGAGAAGGAATTTCACAAATACCTAAATAAAAAACAGTCACAGCTCCAGGATTTCACCAAAAACGATCAAATATCCTAATGTTATTAGTGGTACTTTTCCCCACCAGCCAACACCCCCACTTCCCAACCCCCTGCTTCCGTAGAATTCCCTCTATTTAATATGTGGCTGCTGTTAAATTACCCACTTGTTTATTTTGACTTTTTTACAGAGGTATCGGAGCAGTTGTCCGGTGAGCTCTGGTAGCACTGCACCCCTGAATGTACGATCCCTTCTCCCACCTGGTTCCATCTGCTTATCTTTGCTCATCTTGTTCAACCTCTGTGCAGTCTCCTAAACCCATCTTCCTGCTTCAGTGATTTACATCTCCCATCTGGGTCATCTTCGGTTCACCCTGTATCCCACCTCCTCAATGTTATATATCAGCAATCTTTCTTCCAATCTCTGTCTTCATTGTGAAGTGTTCTTTTGTACCTTTGGCCTCGCTGAGTCATTTCCAGAATCGGCTTTTGTTAGCTGGAATGCCGGAGGGTCATCAGGTCCCATTTCTGTTGTGCATTGGTGTGGAGGTGCTAGTTTATGAACAGTGACGGGCAGACACACTGCAGAAAAGAGTACTGGGAGAGTTGGTGCTTGGGCTCTAATCCTGTGATCGGCATTCCAGGCAAATGGAACTATTGGTGTTTTGGCTTTGACTTTGGTTTGAGCTTCTGCAGATGGGGCTGGATGCTCGTCCTGCAATGAAGCAGAAATTTCAAGCAGCTGGACATTGGTTGTGGGGAAATCCCGGATTGCACTACCCAGTGTGAGATGTGGGGACGATGTGTGAGACTCTCAGGGTCGGTGAGTGGCAGATTAAGCTGTGTGACGCTGAGAGGTTGGGTCCTGGGATATCATAGTTTTTAATCCAGCTAAAGTGGACCCAGGGATCGAGCTGTTCGGGCTTGTGAGGTGTTGATTGAGTATTTCTGGTCTGGGATCAGATGTCTGTTTCTGGAGTTCCTTTGGAAGCAATGACTGCCAGTCTGAGGAGAGGATGAGTTCCCATTCCATCCTCACAGGGAGAGGCTGTGAGTAAATGGGCTGTTCCGTGTTTACAACAGTAGAACTAGACCCTGAGTCTGGTGTTCAAACTGTGTTTGGAAATCACACAGTGGAAATCAAGCAGCTGTGCTGGAGATCTGCACTAAAAACTGAAAATGTTTGAACTCAATCTGATGAAATGTTATTAATTGAATTGTATTGTAAGCTGTTCCTTACCTGCAGAGTCTTTCTGGTAATTCCAGTTTCTTTTTATTTCTTGGTTTATATTTCATGAAATGGACCTGTTTTAACCTGGAAATGAAAATGGCTGTGATAGTTTGTAGGCCTCCGTTAGAGTCTCTGCAGGTCTCCCCTCTCCACGCCAGTGATGTTGTCCAAGGGAAGGGCATTAGGACCCATACAGCTTGGCAACGGTGTCGTCGCTCAAGGACACACAGGCAGCCTCTGCCAAGGCTCAAACTAGCAACCTTCAGATCACTAGACGAACGCCTTAACCACTTGGCCACGCGCCAACACATGTGATAGTAGAACAGTAATGAAAGCACAACTTTTCCCTGTCAAATATCCTGGAACCGATTTTTCTGTTTTTCCTGGAAATGTGTTCAGTACAGTGTTCCTAACAAGGTTTACATGAATAATCTCAGGAACGATCGGTGTTATGAATGAGGAGCATTTGATGGTTCTGGACCTGTGCTCAATGGTGTTGAGAGGGACGGTGGGGGTGGTGGAGGGATGTAAACCTACCGAATGCTGAAAAGCCTGGATACAGTGGACATGGAGAGGATGTTTCCATTAGACACACAGTCTGTGATCTGAAAACACAGTCTCAGAATAAAGATGCTTCCCCTTAAAACTCAGATGAGAAACATTTTCTGGCCAGAAGATGTCTGATCTGTGGAATTTGTTGCCACAGAGGTTGGTTGAAGCTGCCATTTGGGTATACATATGACAGAGTTTAACATACTGATGATTGCTGAGCAGCTCAGGGTTACAGGAGGAAGGCAGGAATGTGGTGTTGGAATGAAAATCAGCCATGGTTGAATGGTGGGCAGACCAGTTGGACCAAATCACATAATTCTGTTCCTGTGTCGTATGTCTTACCGTGACTGAATGATGGCTCCTTCTTATTCCATATCGTCTGTGTCATGTGAGGGTCATAAAAGATTGTTTACTGAGGTCATTACATCTGCCTTCAGTGTTTAAATCTCAGTGAGTTTTGTTCTTAGTAACATTACACAGAAATGTTTAGTTCTCCTTTTCATTATTAATGTGCTTCATTGTCTCTCTGGTTAAAGTTAGACCTGTGGTGATAGATTTATTTGAAGAAAAAACCCAACTGGAGGCAAACCACGACTGAAGACGAGGGAACAGCAAGAAGTGAACCAGCCCGAGGACTGAGAGCATAAATTGGAGAGGACCCATCTGACTCGGAGATTCCAGTGATTCACTCAGGAGAAAGTTTGGTGAGTCTCATTCACTCAAACACTGGTCCTTTAGACATTACATACCTGTACAAGGGAAGGTAGGAAATAGTTGGGAGTGAGACTGAATGTGCCCAGCAGAACCAGTTATGCCTCTGTCAGACCCAGTTGCAATCACTCCAGGTCTGGTAATGTGCTTCCAGCAGCCCAGCCCTTTGAAACCACTCCCATTCCCTCACAGTGGTTACTCAGTAAAAGATCCTGCATCCTCTGAAGTAGCTTTTGGTCAGATCTGAGTGGGGAGAGGGAAAGAGAGGGGAGTGTTTTTACTGACTGTCTTTCAAAAACAGTATTTGTTTGAACTTGCTGCAGACTCTCTACCCATACCCAGTACTTTCTCAACCAAATTATTGACATAGATGACAAGTAGCAATGGGTGTCACCCCAGGGAACGTCACGAAGCATGGAACTCGAGTCCAAGAAACAGCCTCTCACCATCCCCCTCTGCCTCCTACCACCCAGCCATTCCCAGGCTCTGGGGCTCTGTAACAAACTCAATGTTAACAGGAAGATTAGTCAGTGATTAAGATGATGAGAGAATTGTGGCCTCCTGAAAGGACATGCGAGCTGAGCTGTCTGATTCACTGGACCAGTTCCACCCTCGTTGACAACGTAATTTACCCCTTGCCCATCCACCCACGTCATATCACCCACAGTACCCCAACCACTCTCCGTCCCGCCAGTGGCCCCACACCCTTCTGACCATTCATCCCACACCGACACATAGACAGGCCCCCTTCACCCACGTCCACCCTCCCAGCTTGGGGAACCACAACAAACTGATCCCGCGATCCCGACACGGTGCAAAACTAACACCAGGGATGCAAGACTGGAGAGCCCGGAGCCTCCAGCTGTCCGGCTCGGTCCCGGCCCTTTCCCACAGCAACCAGCCCTCGATTTACACAAACCCGAGATTAACCCCTTCCTCACCCCCACCTGAACAGGGGAAACACCCGCATCAGCTGGGGTTGAGCTGCAGTTGGTCCCCATATGAGTTAAAACTCCCCACTATCGGATATGGAGACCAGAATCGTACGCGGTAAAACCACATAACAATTACAGCACGGAAACAGGCCATCTCAGCATTCCTAGTGCGTGCCGAACGCTTACTCTCACCTAGTCCCACTGACCTGCACTCAGCCCATAATCCTCCATTCCTTTCCTGTCCATATACCTATACAATTTTTTTTTTAATGAAAAAATTGAACCTGCCTCTACCACTTCCACTGGAGGCTCGTTCCACACAGTTACCACTCTCTGAGTAAAGAAGTTACCCCTCATGTTACCCCTAACCTTTTGCCCCTTAACTCTCAACTCATGTCCTCTTGTTTGAATCTCTCCTACACTCAATGGAAAAAGCCTATCCACATCAACTCTATCAATCCCCGCATAATTTTAAATACTTCTATCAAGTCCCCCCTCAACCTTCTACGCTCCAAAGAATAAAGACCTAACTTGTTCAACCTTTCTCTGTAACTTAGGTGCTGAAACCCAGGTAACATTCTAGTAAATCTCTGTTCTCTGTTGACATCTTACGTATAATTTGGTGACCAGAACTGTATATAATGCTCCAAATCTGGCCTCACCAATGCCTTGTACAATTTTAACATTACATCCTAATGCTCAATGCTCAATGCTCAAAGGTCAGCATACCAAAAGCTTTCTTCATCACCACATGAGCTTTCTCCTTCAGGGAAATATGCACCATTATTCCTAGATTCCCTCACACTGTCTACAAGCTTTCTCTATTTGTGAACTAACCTCTTCTCTCCTAGTCTCTTCAATCTGATTCCCACCCCCCCAACCATTCTAGTTTAAAGTCTCCCCAGTAGCCTCCACAGATCTCCCCGCCAGGATATTGGTCCCCCTAGCTTTCAAGTGCAACCCGTTCTTTTTGTACAGGTCACACCTGTCCCAAAAGAGGTCCCAATGATCCAAAAACTTGAATCCCTGCCCCCTGCTTCAATCCCTCAGCCACACATTTATCCTCCACCTCATTCCATTACTACTGTCACTGCCGTGTGGCACAGGCAGTAATCCCGAGATTACTACCTTTGCAGACCTTCTTCTCAAATCCCTTCCCAACTCCCTATATTCTCCTTTCAGGACCTCTTCCCTTTTCCTACCTATGTCATTGGTACTTATATCTACCACGACCTCTGGCTCCTCACCCTCCCACTTCAGGATATCTTGGACGCGATCAGAAGTATCCCAGACCCGGCACCAGGGAGGCAAACTACCATCCAGATCTCCTGACTGCGTCCACGGAATCGCTTGTCTGACTCCCTAACTATTGAGTCCCCTATTGCTACTGCCTTCTCTTTCTCTACCCTTCTGAATTACAGGGCCGGACTCTGTGCCAGAGGCACGGCCGCTGTTGCTTCCCCCAGATAGGCTGACCCCCCCCCAACAGTACTCAAACAGGAGTACTTATTGTCAAGGGGTACAGCCACTGGGGTACTCTCTAGTACCTGACTCTTCCCCTTCCCCCTCCTAACGGTGACCCACTTGTCTACCTCCCATGGCCCCGGTGTGACCACCTGCCTGTAACTCCTCTCTATCAACTCCTCGCTCTCCCTGACCAGACGAAGGTCATCGAGCTGCAGCTCCAGTTCCCTGGCACAGTCCCTTAGGAACTGCAGCTCGACACACCAGGCGCAAATGTGAACGTCCGGGAGGCTGGGAGACTCCAGGACCTCCCACATCCGACACCGAGAACAGCAAGCTGCCCTCACACTCATAATTCCCAGCATGGAACCGTAATCGCATGGTGGATTTGTTCGGTGACTTGTGAACATACGTGATTAATGACCCTGCAACTGGGTACTGGATAAATAGTTAATCTAACAATTCAGATCATACACACCAATCTCCTTGCCTTTCTCCCTCACCCCGAGCTACTTACCCCATTTCCCTCACCACATCCTCCTCACAGTCCGTCTTCCTCATAGGGCCCTCTACTCCAGCCCTCCCTTCCTGCTCCCTCTCTCCCTCACTCTCAACTCTCCCTCACCCCTTCCTTATCATCACCCCTCTCAATCATCCGTGCTTCCTCACCGCCTCTCTCCCTCCCGCTTCTCTCTTCCCTATCCCTCTCAGTTACACTGCTACTTGACCAGCCTCCCACTCTCTTTCACCCCTTTCCTTGCGCTCTCCTTTTTTGCCACTCTCTCTACCCCTCTAGTAATAAATTGTACTCCTCTCTCTTGTTTCTCTTCATCTCCTCACTCTGTCATGCCTCTTTTCATTTCTCTCTCACTCTCCCCTTCTATCCATCTCTCCATCTGTTTCTCTTCCATTCTGTCTCCCATTCCACAATCCCTGTCCCTACCCCTATCACCCGCCATCCCACTCTCAATATCAGTCGCCCTCTGTCTTCCCCTCTCCTTCTCCTCCTCTCTCACGCACCTCAATCAAACTTGTCTCTCACTCACTCACCTCCGCCACTCTGTAACCACCTCCATTTCCAGCTCTCAACCTCTCTCTCTCTCTCCCTACATCCCACCCTCCCACCTCTCTCAAACACTCTCCCCGCTGCCTCCCGTATCCCACACTGTCTTCCCCTCTTTCTCACCCTCTAAATCTACCACTCACCCCACGCGTTCTCCCTCTTCGCTCCCTGTCAGTCCCACTCCTCCTCCTCCTCTCTCCCGTCACACCCCGCGCTTTCCACCCCATCCCATACAGTGGTATGCAAACGGCTGGGCACCACTGGTCAAACTTCCTGTTACTGTGAATAGTTCAGTGAGTAGAAGGTGAACTGGTCTCCAAAAGTCTCAAAATTAAAGACAAAATATTCAACATTTTAAGCAAGATTAGTGTATTATTAAAAACACAAAATGCTGGCAGAACTCAGCTGGCCAGAGAGCATCTATGGGAGGAGGTAGTAACGAAGTTTCAGGCCGAAACCCTTCATCAGGAGTTTAGTGTATTATTTCTGTTTTGTACAATTTTAGAGTGGGAGAAAAAAGGGAAAGGAGCACCAAGGAAAAGTTCGGGCACCCCAAGAGATTTGAACTCTCAGTTAAATTTTACCAAGGTCTCAGACCTGAATTAGCTTGTTAGGGCTATGGCTTGTTTGCAATCATCATTAGGACAGGCCAGGCTGTACAAATTGCAAAGCTTTATAAATATCCTGACTCCTCCAACCTTGTCCCAACAATCAGCAGCCATGGGCTCCTCTAAGCAGCCGCTGAGCACTCTGAAAGTTAAAATAAATGATGCCCACAAAGCAGGAGTAGGCTATAAGAAGATAGCAAAGCATTTTCAGGTAGCTGTTTCCTCAGTACATAATGTAATTAAGAACTGGCAGTTAACAGGAACGGTGGACATCAAGTTGATGTCTGGAAGACCAAGAAAACTTTCCGAAAGAGCTACTCGTAGGATTGCTGGAAAGGCAAATCAAAACCCCCGTTTGACTGTAAAAAACATTCAGGAAGATTTAGCAGACTCTGGAGTGGTGGTGCACTGTTCTACTGTGCAGTGACACCTGCACAAACATGACCTTCATGGAAGAGTCATCAGAAGAAAACCTTTCCTGCATCCTCACCACAAAATTCAGCGTCAGAGGTTTTTCTGACTGAGGGAGAGGTTGTTTTCTTGACACCAGACAGCTGTTGTTCAGAGCTCAGACAGAGTCAGCATCAAATGCTTGAGCCTGGTGCGATGGATGTGTTGAGCTGTGGAAATCACGATGCAAGAAGCATTGTAGGAAAGCCAGAAGAGCCCAGGGCATGGAATTGTGATATCGTAGGCATTACTGGGAATTGGTTGCACCCAACAGTCTGAGGAATCTGGAGGAACAAATTTGTAGAGAGTTCACAGACTATACCAAGAAAAAAAAAGTTGATATAGTAAGTGATTTTAACTTTCCATATATTGACTGGGACTCCCATACTGTAAAAGGACTAGCTGGGGTAGAGCTTGTCAAATGCTCCTTAATCAGTACGTAAAACATCCGGCGTAGAATTGTGCAATAAGCTGTTGGGAAACGATCCAGGGCTGGTGACAAAAATTAGTGAATGGGAACACTTTGTGTCTAGTGATCATAATGCCATGAGATTCCAAGTAAGTATTGAAAAACAGAGGTCTGGACCTCTCTTGAGATTCTAGATTGGAGAAAGATCAATGTTTATGGTATTTGCAAGGATTTGACAAGTGTGGACTGGGACAGGCTGTTTTCTGCAAAGGAGTACTTGGTAAGTGGGGGTTCTTCAGAAGTGAAATTTTGAGGGTGCAGAGTTTGTATGCACCTACCAAAATAAATGTTGAAAGGTAACTGGTGCAGGGAACCTTTGTTTTCAACTGATATCGAGGCCCCGGATATTTTGTTCCTCTAAATTCCTCAGGCTGTTGGGTGCTACCAAGACACATTAATGACTACAATATCATACTCCCACACCCTGAGCTCATCTGACTTTCTTTAGTTGACTTCTGTTGGTTTCTATAAGCTTCCCAATGTTCTTTGCTCTATTATTTGCCCTCTCTTTGGCTTTTATGTTGGCTTAGGCTTCTCATTTCAGCCACAGTTGTGTCCTCCTGCCTTTCCAATGTTTCCACTTCTTTGGGATGTGTCTATCACTCACCTCCCGAGTTGCTCCCAGAAACTCCAGCCATTGCTGCTCCATCGTCATTCCTACCAGATTCCCCTTCCAATCAGGTTTGGCCAGCTTCTCTGTCACAGAAACATGGAGAAGGTCAGAACAGAAACATGCCCACTCTGGACGATCAGAATGGTAATCTGTACGGGAGACAAAATAGATGGGGGTGGTTTTAAATAGTAGTTTTGCATCCGTATTTATTCAGGAGATGGACACAGAGTCGATAGAGGTGAGGCAAGGCAGCATCAAATTCAGAGACCCTGGACAGATTACAGAGGTGGAGGTGTTTGCTGGCTTAAGGCAAATTAGCATGTATAAATCCCCAGAGCCTGACTAGTTGTTCCCTCGGACCCTGCGGAAGACAAGTGCAGAAATTGTCGGGGTCCAAGCAGAGATATTGAAATAATCCGTAGTGCCAGGTGAGGCACTGGAGGATTGGAGGACAGACAATGTTGTTCCACTGTTCGAGAGGGGCTGTAAGGAGAAACGAGAAAATGTTACGTTATTGAGCGTGACATCAGTAGTGGGAAAGTTATTAGAACATATGTGCAGGAACCGGATATATAAGTATTTGGGTCGATGTGGACTGATTAAGGATAGACAGCATGGTTTTGTGCATGGTGGGTCATGTCTAAACAGTCTTACAGAGTCTCTTGAGGAAGTTATCAGGGAAGTGGATGAAGGCAAGGCAGTGGATGTTGTCTACATGGACTTTAGCAAGGCACTTGACAAAGTCTCATATGGGAGGTTGGTCAATTAGGTTCAGTCATTCAGCATTCAAGATGAGACAGTAAATTGGATGAGACACTGTCTGTGGGAGAAGCCAGTATGGTAGCAGATGGTTGCCTCTCTGACTGGAACCTGTGACTATTGGTGAGCCACAGGGATCAGTGCTGGATCTGTTATTGTTTGTCATCTATATCAGTAATCTGGATGATAAGATGGTTAGGGATCAGCAAATTGGAGGATGAAACCGAGACTGGGGATTCAGCGGACTGTGATAAGACTATCATGGCTTGCAGTGCGAACTGGACCAGGTGGAAATATGGCTTGCGAAATGGAAAATGGAATTCAATGCAGAGAAGTGCGAGATGTTGCATGTTGGTAGGACCTACCAGGGTGGGTCTTACACAGTGACTGGTCGGACATGTAGGAGTGTTGTTGATGAAAGGGATCTGGGAATACAGGCCTATGTTTCACTAAAAGTGGTGTCACAGTTCGATAGGGACGGAAAGAAAGATTTTGGCACATAGTCCTTCATAAACCAAAGTACTGGATGGTATGTTATGTTGACTTTGTACAAGACATTGGTGATGCCTAATCTGGAGTATTGAGTGCAGTTTTGGTCATCAACCTACAGGAAAGATGTAAAAGGGGTTCAGAGATTTCAGAGAAATGCCAGGTCTGGAGGACTTGGGTTATAAGGAGAGACTGAAACAGGTCAGGACTTTATTCCTTGGAAGGTAGAAGATTGAGGGGAGATTTGATGGAGGTATACCACAATTATGAGGGTTATAGATGGGGTAAATGCAAGCTGGCTTTCTCCACTGAGATGGGGTGGGACTACAACCAGAAGCCATGGGTTAAGGGTGAAAGGTGAAAGGTTAATTGGAACATGAGGGGAAAATTCTTCACACAGATCCGGGTGTGGGATGAGCAGCCAGCAGAAGTGGTGCATGCGAGCTCAATTTCAAAATTTAAGAGGTTTGCATAGGTACTTGGATGAAAGGGGTATGGGAGTAGAAAGTTTAAATAGTTCAACACAAACTGGAAGGGCCTGTTTCTGTGTTGTACTTTTCCATGACAAGAACCTTAAATAATACTATCATTCACTCGAATTCCTTTAAGAGCTGTGCAGACCAACCATATATCTGAGTAGGAGAAATCCTCAATTCCAGAGTTTCTCCATGTCTCTCTAACGTTGAGGCAAGTTACTGCAGTGGTTTGCCATTACCTTCTGCTGGGTGAGGGGCCAAAGAGATCACCAGCTCATAACCCAGCACGGATGGAATGCGTGCAGGGGAGCCGGCCGGATTCGAACTCAGGACCTTTCATCTCAAAGTCTGGCGCTGATGCGCCATGAGAGGGTTTCTGTTACTGTGGGGCCTGATACCCTTTCAGCTCAGTGGGAACAGGGAATAATACCATTGAAGAGAGTCAAACTGAGCCGTCACATATTGGAGATGGCAGAAATACCCCACTCTTATAGAGCATCAGAGAGTTTGTGGGTTTTTCCAGATACCAGCACTGTGCCCGGTTCGAAGATGATTTCGCTCTCCAACTTGTGTTGAGCTTCACTGTAACAGTGTGATACCAAATCAAACCTTGGCAACTCAAGTGATCTCATATCAAATGTTGTCCTTCACCCACTGATGGATTTTAAATTTTTTTACAGGTTAAAAACGACAAGGAATTTGTCTATGGGAATTCAAACACAACACACCAGTTGTGCTGTCTCTGTTTAGATATTTAAGGAACAAGAGATTCAATCAACCATCCTTCCTGCTCAGACTGTGGGGAGAGATTCACTCGATCATCTGACCAACTGACACGTCCGTCATTTTACACAGGGAAGAGACCGTTCACCTGCTCAGACACTGGGAATGGACTCACTCAGTAATCTCAACTGAAGCTACATACTGGGCAAGGCCATTCAACTATTCTGTGTGTGGGAAGGGGTTCAGTCGGTCTTCCCACCTGTGGACACACCAGTCAGTTCACACTGGGCAGAGGCTGGTCAACTGCTGAATTTGTGGGGAAGGATTCACTCTGTCATCTGACCTAATGGCTCACCAGCGAGTTCACACCGGGGAGCGGCCGTTCACCTGCTCAGTCTGTGGGAAGAGATTCACTCAGTTATCCAGCCTACAGAGACATCAGCGAGTTCACACTGGAGAGAAGCCGTTCACCTGCTCAGAATGTGGGAAGAGATTTACTCGGTCATCCCACCTACTTGAACACCTGCGAGTTCACACTGGGGAGAAGCCATTCTCCTGCTCTGAATGTGGGAAGGGATTCACTCAGTCATCCAACCTACAGAGACATCAGCGAGTTCACACTGGGGAGACGCCGTTCACCTGCTCAGAATGTGGGGAAGGATTCACTGATTCATCCAGCAGACAGAAACATCAGCGAGTTCATACCAGGCAGCGGCTGTTCACCTGCTCAGACTGTGGGAAGGGATTCACTTACTCATCTAATCTGAAGATACATCAGCGCGTTCACACTGGTGAGAGGCTGTTCACCTGCTCAGTCTGTGGGAAGGGATTCATTCAGTCATCCAAACTACTGAGTCATCAGCGAGTTCACACTGGGGAGAAGCCGTTCACCTGCTCAGACTGTGGGAAGGGATTCATTCAGTCATCCAAACTACTGAGTCATCAGCGAGTTCACACTGGGGAGAAGCCGTTCACCTGCTCAGTCTGTGGGAAGGGATTCACTCAGTCATCTACCCTACTGGTACATCAGCGAGTTCACACTGGGGAGAAGCCGTTCACCTGCTCAGAATGTGGGAAGAGATTCACTCGGTCATCCCACCTACTTGAACACCTGCGAGTTCACACTGGGGAGAAGCCATTCTCCTGCTCAGAATGTGGGAAGGGATTCACTCAGTCATCTACCCTACTGGTACATCATCGAGTTCACACTGGGGAGAAGCCATTCACCTGCTCAGTCTGTCGGAAGGGATTCACTCGGTCATCTGGTCTCGAAATACACCAGCGGGTTCACACTGGGTAGAGGCTGTTCACCTGCTCAGACTTGACAAAACTGTTTGACCAGGAAACAGAAATCTGGGAGCTTTGAGCTGGAACAGCAAGAGCAATAACCTGGAGTCCTGGAAAAGGAAGGAAATCAAGTTGAGATAAAAAAAACATCAAAGCATCACTAAAAAGTTGTGCTTTCACCTGCAGAGGGAATCAAACATGGCTGACCAAGCTATTGGGAAATCAGTTGAGCAACTCAAGCAAGAGAGAATGACAGCAAAAAGATTGTTTTCTCGTCTGGCCGACAGCATTACCAGGACCTATGAAGACATGTCTGAAGAGGAGCTCAGAGTGAGTTTCAATAAGCTCACAATAGAAGCCGAGAAACTCATGGAAGCCAATGACGATGCGGAGGCCGGACTCACCGCAGAACGGGAGGTGGAGCTGAACATAGAGAAAGTAGCTGTGTTAACTGAACAGCAAAAAGCCGAGCTGGCAAAGACGGCAAATGTGATAAAATAGTGATAAGGGAGAAAGAAAGGCATGAGCATTGACTTCTCTAACTTCTGTTAATGCCCCTCCTCCCCTTAGCCCATCCCTGCCCATCACTCTGCTTGTTCTTCATCTCCCTCTGGTGCTCCCCTCCCCTTTTCTTCCTCCCTAGGCCTCCTGTCCCATGATCCTTTCCCTTCTCCAGCTCTGAATCACTTTTGCCAATCACCTTTCCAGCTTTCCGCTTCACTCCACCCACTCCGATCCTCTCCTATCATTTCGCAATTCCCCCTCCCCCTCCTACTTTCAAATCTCTTAGTATCTTTCCTTTCAGTTAGTCCTGACGAAGGGTCTCGGCCTGAGACATCGACAGTGCTTCTTCCTATAGATGCTGCCTGGCCTGCTGTGTTCCATCAGGATTGTGTGTGTGTTGTTTGAATTTCCAGCATCTGCAGATTTCCTCGTGTTTGCACAATATACAAAGGATACTTCACATTATGGATCATATATACAAAAAAATCAAAGCAATAGTGATAAGCGTGGACGCTGAAAAGGCATTTGATTTGGTTAATTGGAATTTTCTTTACACATTTTCACATAGATTTGTTTTCCATAACAATTATTAAAACTACAGGCACTATATGACAACCCTACCCCTGGGATTAAAATCAATGGATATTTATCAAATAGTCTTACCCTGGAAAGGGGCACAAGACAGGGTTGTGCATGGTCAGCACTACTCTTCGCATTATATCTGGAACCATTAGCTCAATACATCAGACAAAATGGGGAATTACTAGTAAAGGGACAGAGCATAAATTGGCTTGTTACGTGGATGACGTTTTGATTTATCTAGGGCAAACAACATACTCTTTACCTAAATTGATGCAATCCTTTGAACAATATGGTCAATTATCAGGATACAAGATCAACATAGATAAAAACCAATTACTTTCTTATTACTATAGCCCACAAAGAGAAATTGAAAGTAGGTATCCCTGGGCATGGCAAACAGAGTCTTTCAGATATTTGGGCATCATTATGCCAAAAGATTAGGCAACATTATCAGAATGTAATTATCAGCCTTTATATAAAAAGAACATTAAGGAATATATAGCAAGATGGAACCTGATTCCTTTCTTTTAGTTTCAGTTCAAGGATTGAGTCTATTATAATGAATACACTGCCCAGACTGTTATAGCTCTTTCAGACCCTACCAATAGAGATTAATCAAAATCAATTCAATGAATGGAACAAGATGTTATCAAGGTATATTTGGCAAGGTAAAAGGCCTAGAGTTCATCTCAAAACTTAGCAATTAGCAAAGGAAAAAGGTGGATGTGGCCTAACTTCTCTTAGAGGTTATTATTTTGCAGCACAGTTGAGAGCTGTGATATGCTGGAGCGACCCATCGTATGACGCTCAATGGAAAAACATTGAGGAGCCTTCCCCATACAAGCAATTTTGGCTGATAATAACTTGCAAAGGTACATAAATACTATTGATAATCCATGGGTGAAATTGACTCTTAAAATATGGAAAACTACTATAAAAGAATATATTCTCCAGGGAGATACTGCAATTCTTAAATGGTGTGCATATGACTCGGATTTTACACCAAATAAATTGGATGCTAGATTTAAGGACTGGGCAGCTAAAGGAATAACAGTTCTTTGCAACATGATGAAAGAAGGAACACTGTTCAGCTTTGAAATGCTGAAAGAGAAACATTTAGAAAAACAAGATTTTTATCAGTATTTATAGATGCGACACTATGTCAATAGGATGCTTAAAATTGTAACCAAGGCAAGTACGTGCATGTTAGAGCTGTTTAGAAAAGCATATAATTCAGATAACGGTAGTAAAATTATTTCAAGCATGAATAAGGGTTTAATAAGGAATAAGTGTTTGTCAAATCTTAAAATACTTCATACTTTAAAACAAAATGGGAGAAGGAAGGAGGGATAATTATATCTGAGGAAGAATGGACAACAATATGGAGGTATCAATGGAAGTGTACCAGTTCACAGAAATGGAGGGAGTTCGGACAGAAAAACTTGATAAGATATTTTATTACACCCTCTTAGAAATCCCATTATGATAGTAACCTCGCTGTTTGCTGGAGAAACTGTGGAAATTGAAATGCAAATCATTATTATATTTTTTTGTGACTGCCCTGCTATCAAAGACTATTGTAGGGGGATACACAATGCCCGACATGGCATATTTAAATGTGAAATACCCTTGGGGAGCAAGACCATATATTTTGTATATAAACCTCAAGAATGGTTGAAAAAAGATAAATATTTAATGAATATGTGGTTGGCGGCTGGTAAAAAGACTGTTACTAGGGAATGGTTATCACAGGAGAGCCCAAGGTTAAATGCATGGATGGAAATTACAATGGACATTTACAAAATGGAGAAGATAATCATAATCTGGAACAATTTGATTCATACTGGGAAAAATGGTTTAACTACATAATGCCTCATAGGCCTGATTTTATTCTCACAAATCATTTAATATGTTGTTAAAAAAAAGATCACTCCCTACTTGTACATAGTTTTTTTTTCCTTTTGCTTGTTTTTTCTTTCACCCTTTTCTATAAGTGTATACCTCAGATAAATTCAATGCTGAGATTTGTGACATATATGATTATATGATATATATCTACAATGTCTGAAATACACCTTCTGGAAATGTTTGTTTGACGATGAACTTCAATAAAAAAAAACAAGAAAAACAGATAAAACTTTTAAGTATATATTTTCATCAAAAATGAACAGGATTCAGCTCTCCATGTGTGTATTTGCAATCGTGATAAGAAATACAGACCAGAACACGTACATGTGAGGCCAACTCAGAACAATAAATCATCACTCTGGAAGAAAACATTAACCAGTGGAATGAGTATGACCCTCCATGGGAGACATCCCAACGATCTGAGTAGACTAGATGGTGACAAGGAAGCCTTGAGCACCTGAGTGGGAGTTGGTGACCTCTCCCCAAAAAACAAAGGGGTTCCTTGCAGAAATAAAGGACGTTTGACAAAAGGGGAAAAACATCAAAAATACATGAAATATTAACAAACGAGGCAGTTAGTGCAGAAAATGCCAGAGAAACCAGACACAATCCAACACACTCCAGGATCCTGCAGCAGTTTAACTCAATCTGATTACTTACAAAGGTACAAACAAATGGCAAATATCATTCACCAAAATCTTGCTTTAAAATACAAACTCATGAATGCCCATCACTTCACAAAGGTACCATAAATTCAAGCCCGATACAGTTTTAGTGTCAAAATCTTACATATTATATGATAATCAATACATTATTTCAGATAGGACAATCCATAATAACCATCCGGTTATAATATTACGGGATAACCAAACACGATCAACTCCCCCAGCAGATTAAACCATTCCCAACACATGTTCCTCAACCAGTGGAGCACCTCACCACAGTCATTGTTTGTGCCATCAGTCAGACAACCAAATTACATTCTCTGTCAATCAGCTTCCAAATGTTGCTACTCTGTCATTCGTTGCCACGCCCCGTTGCTGCTTCCCTTCTCATCATACGTTCAGAATCCAAAGCCCCACTCTCTGCCCTGTGTAGACTTCCCTCGGGTTTCTGACCCTGCTTCGTTGAACATCCGACAGGTGGTTCCCCATTCTGCTTTCAGTCTTTAAAGGACAGGGGTGTTTTCAACAAATTTTAGAAGCAGGGAAAATGACCCATAATATGGAAATGAGTCGTGAATAAGGAGGTTAACTAGCAAAGTCATTCTTCATCAGTCCAGAGATGAGAGGGGCGAAGAACATGTTGGAGAGAACTGCAGTCTTGAACTGCACCATCTTGACTGGAAGTTATGGTCTTGGGAATGTGGGTGGAAACCGGAACACCCATTCACGGGGAGAACATACAGACTACTTACAGACAGTGGCAGCAGTTAAACCCTGTTGTTACTGCGGGTGCTGCAGTCTGCAGATAACTCAAGGGGAACCTCTTCCCCCAGAAAGTGGTGACTGCAACCCATTCTGCAGGGAGAACGAGAGGGGAACAACAGGGGAGGATTTAAAAGGAGAGTCGTGGAACAGAATCAGTGGTAGGGTTTAGCAGGCCTGAGTTGACTCTCTACTGTACACTAGCACTGTTATAAATTCAACAGATTCCGAAGACTTACTAATGAGGCCGACATTATGCAGGTGTTCCAAACTATAAGTGTACAGAAACGGAGAAAGTGCGCAGTTGAGAGAATTCGGCCTTTTCTCCTTGGAGCGACTGAGGATAAGAGGTGACCTGATAGAGGTGTACAAGATGATGAGAGGCATTGATCTTGTAGATAGTCAGCGGCTTTTCCTCAGGGCTACAATGGCTGCCACGGGTTTAATGTGCTTGGGAGCAGGTACAGAGGAGATGTCAGGGGTAAGTTTTATACTCAGAGTGGTGGGTGTGTGGAATGGGCTGCCGGCAATGGTGGTGGAGGCGGCTACGATAGGGTCTTTTAAGAGACTACTGGATAGGTACATGGAGCTCAGAAAAATAGAGGGCTATAGGTAACCCTCGTAAATTCTAATGTCGGGACATGCTCAGCACAACTTTGTGGGCCGAAGGGCCTTTATAATGCTGTAGGTTTTCTATGTTTATTTTTTCCTTTACTCCACTTTTGTGGAATCAACAAACAGAGAGGACTGGTTTAAGGTGAGAGAGGATTGATTTAATAGGGATCCCAGGGGAAAATCATTAATCCACTCTCCCTTCCGTTTCATTGTTTAACTAACACGATGAGTGCACTCTCAGGTTGGAGGAGCAACACCTCATATTACTTCCGGGTAGCATGAGCATCGATATCTTTAACTTCTATCTCCATGTTTTCATTTCATCAACCCACACGCCAGTCTCCTCCATTATGTCTCCTCACTTCTCTCTTCTCCACGGCGGATCGTCTCCCTCTGGTTCCCCTTTACTTTCTTCCCCATTGTCCGCTCTCCTCTCCTATCAGATTCCTCCTTTTCAGCCCTTTGCATTTTCCACCAACCACCTCACAGCGTCTCACTTCATCTCCCACCTCCCCCACCCACTCACCTTCACTCTTATCAGGCTTCACCTATCACCTACCAGCTTGGACTCTTTCCACTCCCCGCTCCATCTTATTCCGGCTTCTCCGCACTTCCAGTCCTGATGAGGGGTCTCGGCAGGAAATCTCTGTTTTGCTTCATCCCCTCTATAGTAGCTACCAGAACTCCTGACTTCCTCCAACATTTTGTGTCTGTGACTCTGCATCTCCAACATCTGCAGAAACTCAGCGGGACAGAGTGCAGTATGCAGAGACTACATCGGGTCTCACTGATGTCGAGGAGGCCACAACTGGAAAACCGGAAACAGTGGATGACCCCAACAAGCACGATGTTGAAAAGTTGCCTCAAATGGAAGGACTGTTTGGGACCCTGACTAGTGGTGAGGAAAGTGGTCTCGGGCAGGTCTGGCACTTCATCCACTTGCAGTTGGCTTCCAGTCCACTTCACTATCGCTGTAAACCTCTCCCTTTTGTGGACAACACTACCACTTGGTGGTGATTTGCCACAATAACAGGACCCCCGATTTGTGGACTCCATTGTCACCAGGTGGCGCTCTGCCGCAATAACGCTGAGAGACAGAAATGTAACGCTGCAGCCTGCTGAAATATTTACTCAAGATTCAGAGTTGTTTAATTCCATTTCCAGCAGGCACGTGTAAACGAGGTCGAAATAATTATTACTCCGGCTCCAATACAACACAAAAACACAATAGTAACAACATATATCCACGGTTTATATACTGTGCACGGATTGATTGTATGTTCATAAAGTGACGCTCGGCATTGGATGCCTGCATATAAGATGACAGACAGGAAATGATAAAGTAGAGGTGTTTGGTGTTGTGGAAGGGTGGGTTAGAGGGTAGAGATATTTATCAGCCTTACTGGTTGGGAAAAGTATCTGTCCCGGAGGCTGGTTAATCCTGGTAAGGATGCTGAGCATCTCCCCACCAATGAGAGTGAGATGAATCGTCCATCAGTGGGATGGGTGGAGATAGATTATGAAAATTAGGTTGGTGCTTGATCTCAAGAGAGGGAAATTGGAAAATACTAATGAGGTGCTTTTAGAATTGCTTGTAATTGTGCCCTCTTAAAAAATGTTAATTCTGGAATGGGTGTTGTCCAAAGAACCAAATTTGATTAGGGAGCTTATGGTAAAGGAACCACGTGGACATTGTGATCGTAACATGTTGCAATTCACCCTGCACTTTGTGAGAGGAAAGGTACAACAAGATGCATCATTATTAGTAGGGTGAGGGGAACTACGGAGGCACGGGACAAGAGCTTACCAAAGTTGATTGGAAGGGGACACCAGCAGGGATGATGGCAGAATTGCTATGGCTGGAGTTGTTCAACTTGACAGCCTCAGGGTTGAAGAGAAACACATCATATTCCACCTGCAGAGCTCCAACAGGAAGGCATGAATATCGGTTTCTCCTTCCAGTAAAAAAATTACTGCCCATCTTTCCTTCTACATACCCCCGAGTAACATAACTTTACACATTCTGACCACTGACATCTGGGACTTCCATATTCCTGCCAGTGTCTTCTACAGATAAGAGTGATGTACGATACTTATTCAGTTCATCAGCCATCATCTTTCACCCTCACCCCATTAATACCTCTCCAGCATCATTTTCCATTGGTTTGATATTCGCTTCTGTCTCTCTTTTACACTATATATGCCTGAAGAAAAAAATAGTATCCTCTTTAATATTACTGGCTAGTTCACCTAAGTATTCCTTCCTTCTTAATGATTTTAGTTGCATTCTGTTTGCTTTTAAAAGCTTCACAATCCTCCAATTTATAGTAATTTTTGTTCTGTGCCCTCTCTTTGTTTTATATGTTGTCTTCGGTTTCTCTTATCAGCCACGGTTTTGTCACCTTACCTTTAGAATACCACTTCCACTCTGTGACTTCTGAATTGCTTCTAGAAATTCCAGCCATTGCTGCTCTGTTTTCATGTTCTTTTTAAACCAATTTTGACAATTTTTCTCTCATGCCTCTCTAATTCTCTTTATTCCACATCGACTTTAGTTTCTCCTTCTCTAATATCGGGGTGAATTTGATCAGATCAAGAACACTTGCCCCTGAGGGTTCTTTGGACTCAAGTGACCTAATTAATTCCGGTTCATTACTACACCCAACCCAGAATAGCTGATCCCCAAGTGGGCTCAATCACGAGCTGCTCTAAAAAGCATCTTGTCGGCATTCTAGGAATTCCTCCTCTTGAGACCAACACCATCCTGATTTTCCTAATCACCTGCATGACAATCCCCATGACTATTGTAACATTGCCCGTTTGGCACTCATTTTCCATCTCTCATTGTAATTTGTGGACCACATATTTACTACTGTTTTGGGGTCACTATAAAATTCCCATCAGGGATTTTTTGTACATTTGCTGTTCCTTAATACGACCCACAGATTCTACACTGCCCAACGCTATGCCACCTCTTATCTAATGATTTTATTTAATATTTCACCAACAGAGTCACACAACCCCACGACCAGCTTGTTATTTCACTAAACATATAAATATCTGGGAAACAAGAGGACTTGCAGGTGCAAGAAATCGAGAGAAATTCACACAAAGTGCTGGAGAAGCTCAGCAGGTCAGGCAGCATCTGTGGATGGGAATCAACATTTCAGGCCAATACCCTTCTTTGGGACTCTTGATAACCACGTATCTGGGAAATCAACAAGCAAAGACAACAGAAAGTAGTGCAATATTGAGAAAACCTGTGACAAAATTTATTTCAAGGCTTTAAAAACTGCGGAACAGAGCTCAAAAATCAACAAGTACAACAAAGGCAATAAACACTTCCATCAATACCGAGATTGACTTTTTTTAAATGAAAATATCTTAGTCCCATTACGATCATAAAATTTACAAAGATAAGTAAGAACAGAAATGACAAGTTTAGAAAAGTCTATTTACACTCAAACCCACTGAGATTAACACTACCTTGGACAGAAGGAGGAAGAAGAATAACGCACATGAGAAAAAAAATCACATATGACCACAAGACACAGGAGCAGAATCGGCCATTTGGCCCTTCGAGTCTGCTCCACCATTTCATCATGAGCTGATCCAATCTGCCCTTTAGTCCCATTCCCCCACCTTCTCACCATAACCTTTGATGTCCTGACTACTCAGATACCTATCAATCTCTGCCTTAAACACACCCAATGACCCGGCCTCCACTGCTGCCCGTGGCAAAAAAATGCCACAGATTCACCACCCTCTGACTAAAAAAAATTCTCCACATCTCTGTTCTGCATGGGCGCCCTGCAAACCTTGAGTCATGCCCTTTTGTACTAGGCTCCCCCAGTCACTCTTGAAATTGCATTCAGCAATGGGGATGGACTAATATCCAGCCTGCAGCTTATTGGAACTTTCTCCCCAATGTGAACCCAGTCGTGTGTTACAAGGTTAGATTATTGAGTGAATCCCTTCCCATATTCACAGCAGGTGAACGGCCTCTCCCCAGTGGAACACAATGATGCAGCATTCGTGAAGACGGTTGAGAGAATCTCTTCGCAAAGTCTGAGTAGACGATCATCATCTAACCGGTGTGAACTTGCTGGTGTTTTAATAGTCGAGATAATCGTGTGAATGCCTTCCCACATTCAGAGGTCGACGGCCTCTCCCCAGTGGAAGTCACTGGTGTCCCAGCAGATCAGATAACTGAGTGAATCCCTTCTCACAATCTGAGCGGGTGAAATCCCTCTCTGCTGTGTGAACTGACTGATGAGTCACGAGGTGAGATGATGTGGTGAATCCCTTCCCACAGTCTGAACAGGTGAACGGCCGGTCCCCAGTGTGAACTAACTGGTGTACTTGTAGGCTACCTAACTGTGTGAATCCCTTTCCACAGTCTGAGTAGGTGAACAGCCTCTCCCCACTGTGAACTCACTGGTGTCCCTATAAGTTGAATGATCGAGTGAATCCATCCCCACAGTCTGAGCAGGTGAACAGCTTCTCCCCAGTGTGAACTTGCTGGTGTCTCTGTAGGTTAGATGACTGAGCAAATCCCTTCCCACAGACACAGCAGGTGAAATCCCTCTCTGCAGTGTGAACTGACTGGTGAGTCACTAGGTGAGATGATGTGGTGAATCTCTTCCCACAGTCTGAGCCACACAACCCCATCAGTTCCATTATCCAAGTCATTGACAAACTATGTGAGAAGTAGCGGTCCGAATACTGACCCCTGAAGACCACAAGTCACTGCTGGCCAACCAGAAAAGGCCCCTTTTATTCCCACTCGCTGCCTCTTGGCTGTCAGCCATTCCTCTATCCATGCCAGTATTACTTCTGACATTTATCCTGTTAAGCAGTTTCATGTGTGACACCTTATCGGAAGCTTTCTGAAAATCCAAGTAAATGAAATCCACTGTCTCTCGTTTGTCCATCCTGCTTATGACTTCCTCGAAGATCTGTAACAGACTTGTCAGGCAAGATTTCCCTGTACAGAACCTATGCTGGCTTTGACATTATATCATTCGTCTCCTGGTACCCCAGAACCTCTTCTGTTATCATGACTCCACACTTTCCCAGCCACTGAGGTTAGGCTAACTGGACTATAATTTGCTTTACTTTGCCTTCCTCCCTTCTCAAACACTGGATTGGCATTTGCAATCTTCCTGTCCTCCGGGACCATGCCAGAATCAAGTGATCCTTGACGTGTCATGACCAATGCATCTGTTATCTCTCCAGCAACCTCTCTCAGGACTTTGGGATGTAGTCCAACTGGTCCAGGTGACTTATCCACTTTAAGAACCTGAGTTTGCCTAGCAAGTTTTCCTTTGTAATAGCAATGGTACTCACTCCTGTTCGCTGACACTCACGGATCTCTGGCACACTGGTGGTGTCTTCCACAGACAAGACGGATGCAAAGTACCTATCAAGTTCATCTACCATCTCTTCCCCATTTGTACCCCATGAGCATCATTTTCCAGTGGTCCAATATCAACTCTCGCCTCCCTTTCATATATTTTATAACTGGTTGATATTATTTATAGTTTGCTGTCTTATTTCACCTTTCCCCTTATAGCTTTTATTTTTAATTTGCCTGTTGTTGGATGTTAAAAGCTACCCAATTATGCAACCTACTACTCACTTTTGCTACCTAATATTCTTTTGTACAGTCTTTCACTTCCTTTGTCAGCACTATGTCTGTGGGACATATCTATCCTGTACATTATGAACTATTCCCAGAAACGTCAGCCATTTCTGTTCTGGCGTCATCTCCACCAGAATCCACCTGGGGAATCACCTCTCTCATGCCTCTGAAATTCCCTTTCATTCCATTGTGATACTATGCATCTGACCTGTGCTTCTCCCTCACAAATTGCAGTAGGAATTCAATCATTTTATGATCACTGCCTTCTACTGGTTCCTTTACATTAACCTCCCTAATAAGATCTGGGTTATTACACAACACCCAATCTAAGATCGCAGTTCCCCGAGTAGGCTCAACCATCAGCTGCTCTAAAAAGCCATTTCGTTAGCATTCAATACATCCTCTCTTTTGCGATCTCACGCCAATCTGACTTTCCCAATCCTCCTGCAGAGTGAAGTCACCCACTACAGTTGTGTCATTAAATTTATTACATAAAAGCCAAACATTCAGCAGTACCTGGGGCAGAAGTGAGGATACATGCTTTTACCAAGGAGAGAAGGTGTTGTTGAAGCTGAAAGGCCTGAAGGTAGATAAGACACCGCAGAGTTCAGAAAGAGGTAGCTGAAGAGATTGTGAAGGCATTAGAGTCATAAAATACTACAACACAGGAAAATGCCATTCGGTCAGTCTAGTCCGTGCTAAAGCATTAATCTTCCGAGTTCCAACAACTTCCACCTGGACCATAGCCCTCCATATGCTTATCATCCAGTGACCTAAGCAAACTTCTCTTAAAGATTACAATCGTCCGTGCCACTTGCTCTGCAGCTCGGTGCACACTCTCCCCGCCTCTGAATGAAGAAGTTCCCCCTTAGTTTTCTCTTCAAGTGATGAGTAATCATCGATCACAAATCACTAGATTTTGGAACGATTCTGGTGGACCAGACTTTTGCAAATGCCACTCCAGTCTTTAAGAAGAGAGGGGGCACAAGAAAGAAAATCATTGGACAGTTAGTCTGACCTTAGTTGTCAGGAAGATGTTAGAGTGTACTAAGAGTGTGTTTTTTGGGTACTGTAATTGGTGAAACATGATGAAGTAGGCCAAAGTCAGTCGGATTCTTTCAAGGAAATCTTGACTGACAAATCTCTTTGAATACTTTGCGGAAATAGCAGGCAAGATAGATAAAGCAGAAGCAGTGTATGTTGTTTGCTTGGATTTTCAGATGATCTTCAACAAGGTACCCCATGCAAGGCTTATTGAGAAAGTAAGGAGGCATGGGATCCAAGGGCACATTGCTTTGTGCATCCAGAACTGGCTTGCTCACAGAAGACAAAGAGTGGTTGCAGACTGGTCATATTCCACATGGAGGTCGGTGACCAGTGGTCTGCCTCAGGGATCGGTTCTGGGTCCCCTACCCTTCGTGACTATTATAAATGACCTGGATGAGGAAGTGGAGGTATGGGTTAGTAAATTTGCTGATGACACAAAGGTTGGGTTAGATTGCAGGGGGATATTGATAGTCTGCAAACCTGGGCTGAAGAGTGGCAAATGGAGTACAACCCAAAGAAGTGTGATGTTTGTCATTTGCTTTGGTCAAATATGATAGAATATAGTATAAATGGTAAGCCTCTTGGCAGTGTGGAGGAACAGAGGGATCTTGGGGACGGAGTCCATAGGACACTCAAAGCTGCTATGTAGGTTGACTCTGTGGTTAAGAAGCCATTCTGTGTATTGACCTTAATCATCCGCAGGCTTGAGTTTAAAAGCCGAGATGTAATGTTGCAGCTATATTGGACTTTGGTCAGACCCCACGTGGAGTACTGTGCTCAGTTCTGGTCGCCAAACTACAGGAAGGATTTGGAAGCCATAGAAAGGGTGCTGAGGAGATTTACGAGGGTGTTGTTTGGATAGGGGAGCATGCCTTTTGAGAATAGGTTGAGTGAACTCAGTCTTTTCTCCTTGGAGTGGAGGAGAATGAGAGGTGACCTGATCGAGGTGTTCACGAAAATGAGAGACATTGATCGTGTGGATAGTTGGAGGCTTTTTCCCAGGGCTGAAATTGCTAGCACGAGAGGGCATAGTTTGAAGATGCTTGGATGTAGGTACAGAGGAGATGTCAGGGGTAAGTTTTTTTTACATAGAGAGTGGTGAGTGCTTGGAATGGGCTGCCGGCAATGGTGGTGAAGGCGGACACGATAGGGTCTTTTAAGAGACTCCTGGATAGGTACACAGAGCTTAGAAAAACAGAGAACTGTAGGTAACCCTTGGCATTTCTAGAGCAAGGACATGTTCGGCATCGCTTTGTGAGCCAAAGGGCCTGTAACGTGCCGCAGGTTTTCTATGTTTCTAAGGTGCTGCACGTGAGGCTGCTTAACAGGATCACAGCTCATGGAATTACAGGGAAGAAACTTGTACTGACAAGGGAGAAAGTGTCAGAATAATGTGGGCAATTCTGTTTTGCTGTCGGTAACGAATGCTGTTCTGTAGGGGTCAGTATTGAGACCGCATCGTTTCATGTTAAATCTGAATGTTATGGATGACGGAATTGATACCTTGGTGACGAACATTGCGGTTGATACAAAGATAGGTCTGGGACAGATAGTTTAGAGCAAAGCGGGAGTCTGCAGAAGGACTTCGATAGGTCTGGAGAATGCCAGCAAAGTAGCAGTTGAAATACAGTGTATGCATGTCATGTACATTTGGTAAAAGTAATTGGGCGTAGAAAAAAAATAAATGGGAGAAACTTGAAAAAATTAGATGTGCATAAGTGCTTGTGAGTCCTTGAGCAAGAGGCCCTAAAGGTTTGCTTGCAAATTGAGTTGATTAAGGATGACAACTGCAATGTTAGCAATATAAGAGCAGGGATGCGATACTATAGCTTTATAACGCATTGGGCAGATCACTGTTGGTGGATTATGAGCAGATTCCGACCTGTACTTACGATTTATTATCTGAGCAAAAGATGTGTTCGTATTGGAGTGGGTCTGCAGAAGTTTCAAAGAATGATTCCAGGAAGACCAAGAGTGGATGACCTGGATGAGGAAGTACGTGGGAAGGGATTCACTCAGTCATCCAACCTACAGAAATTTATCAATATCCACTGCTGCTGATTTCTACACACAAATAAATCAAAAGGGATATGCCCAATCAAATAGATGATTAATCGATCAATAGCCCCCAAAACAACACGTCCCAGCCGGACACATAACAGGTGACTTTACATCTCACAACAGTGGATTCAGTAATGAAACCCGTGATTAATGTTGTTGTCCCTCTGAAATCATAAGAAACGCACTAAGGTGCAGTTAAATGAGAGCGCATCCCCACAGGTGATGTCGCACAGACCCCCCTCGAGCCTGACGTCACGCATGGGCTTCCCACACCGGGATCTGCCCTTACGTGCACAGCGTCTTACGTCATCCATGCGCTGGTGTGCTCAGTCTTTATCAGTTTAATAGCTTGGCTAAGAATCACGTGACCAGCCCTCCCCCACCGCTGTCAACAGAGGATTCAGGGGCTGCGCTATTCCCATTGGTGCAAAGCGATGTCAATCCCTTGTTACCACCAGTCGCAGAGGTGGACAAGTCGATGGGGCGTTACCCCCGCTGAGTTCGCCGCCCGCTCCGGCCACATCACAGCGGAGTAAATGTCCGTTTTTTGATTTATTTCCATTTCCCTCCAAGGGAAGTTGGGGCGTTTGTGAAGCGTCTCCTGCGGCCGGAGTCTGATGTGTCGCCGAGAGGTGGAGACCGCTCGGCCCGTCGGTCTGATGCCAGCTCCCTGGGGAGGGAGAGGAGGGATTTTATTGAAAGGAAAAAGATGGTGTGACAGGGAGCGGACAGAATGTTTGTCCCGGTGGATATCTGTGGAAATGTTTGAGCCCACGGTGGTGGTGAGCAGAGGGATTCACATGGGGGGGCGGGGAACACCGACAGACGGTTCACCTGCAAGTGGGGCCAATGACGGGGGTAGGAGGTGAGTGGTTGGGGCAACACGGGGCTGCGGAAGATGGACATTTTTTGCACAGAGGATTAAAAAAGTGATTGGAGAGTATTTGTATTAGAGAGTGCAATGAAGTTTCAACAGACTGATCCCTGAAATGGTTGTGTAATCATATAAAGAAAGATCAAATGTGATAACCCTTTCATTTAGAGAATCGAGGACTGAGAGGTGAACACATTGCAATGCACATCATTACTGGTTGAAACAGGGATCCCAGTCTCTGAACAAGGGGGTGGATGCCTATATTTTATAATAAAACCCCTATTGGTTTACCTTTACCTCCTCTCCTAGTTTTATGCTTGCCCTGGTCCTTCACACCCCCTTACCTGCTTAAGATTCAGCCCATTAGCAACAGTCAGCAATTCATTCTTTTTGGCTTTTCGTAATGCCTCAGGGGTTGGCGCTTCCAGAAATTTATAAATGTCCATTGCTGCTGATTTCCACACACAAATAAATTAAAAGGGATTTCCCCAATCAAATCAATAATTCATCGATCAATAGCCCCCAAATTTGTTACGAACCATAATGCTTTAGAAACAAGCCAGCAGCAATAGACTACACCTGGAGTCTGGTTTTGATGTTAAATCTGTCTTTATTAGAATCTACTTGTAAAATTGCAACTTAAACAAGATAAACAGAAGTTAACAGTGTTAAGTTTATAAATGTGTGTAAATGTAACTCCCAAACTATTGAGCTTGGGGGAAACAAGGCTTACAGTCTTGAGATGATAAAGTATGAAAGTTCAGTTGAACTACAGATTAGGCGATGAGAGAGAGAGAGAGAGAGTTATAATCCAGGGTAAATGGCGAGAGAAGGCAAATATGTAGAATTGCACAGGTTCCACGGTGGTAAAACGAGAGAACAGTCGCTGGAGATTTTATCCGTCATCGTTCGAAATCCACATACAAATTATCATCGAAAGTGACTTGTCACAAGGGGTATCATCTTCAAGTGAACTACCACACCACAGCCAGGCAAGGGTTAACACATAAGTGGTCTCCACAGGATACCCCAAATCCGATCCACTGTTAAGGATCAAACGAGGTGACAACCACACATTCGATGTACGGCGAATCGATAATTAACCCACCCTTGTGGGCATAGGAAGGTTCCAAACAGTGACCCTTGGCCACTAGTTCCCTGGTTTCGATTCTTCCATTTTTCCTCCTTCGTCTCTGTCTGACTCTGAGTGTCTGTGTCCTCGGATAAAACTAAACAAGCTGCGAGCGATGTAAACAAGCTGCAAGTCAGACTGAGTCGGCATCCTAATCTCTGTCTCTCTCTCTTAAAATGACAGTCCACAGCAAACAAAACCCAGGGATTCATAATAACAAGTGTTGTTATGAATTCAACACCACCAGTGTGCCAGAGATCCGTGAGTGTCAGGGAACAGGAGTGAGTGCCATTGCTATTACAAAGGAAAACGTTTGAGGCAAACACAGGTTCTTAAAGTGGATAAGTCATCTGAACCAGGTGGACTACATCCCAGAGTCCTGAGAGAGGTTGCTGGAGAGATAACAGATGCATTGGTCATGACACGTCAAGAATCACTTGATTCTGGCATGGTCCCTGAGGACAGGAAGATTGCAAATGCCAATCCACTCTTTGAGAAGGGAGGAGGGCAAAGTAAAGCAAATTATAGTCCAGTTAGCCTAATCTCAGTGGCTGGGAAAGTGTGGAGTCATGATAACAGTTGAGGTTTTGGTGTACTAGACTAATGATATAATGTCAAAGCCAGCTTGGTTCTATACAGGGAAATCTTGCCTGACAAGTCTGTTACAGATCTTCGGGGAAACCATAAGCAGGATGGACAAACGAGAGGCAGTGGATATCATTTACTTGGATTTTCAGAAAGCTTCCGATAAGGTGTCACACATGAAACTGCTTAACAGGATAAATGTCAGAAGTAATACTGGCATGGATAGAGGAATGGCTGACAGCCAAGAGGCAGCGAGTGGGAATAAAAGGGGCCTTTTCTGGTTGGCCAGCAGTGATTAGTGGTCTTCAGGGGTCAGTATTCGGACCGCTACTTTTCACAGTTTGTCAATGATTTGGATAATGGAACTGATGGCTTTGTGACAAGGTTTGTGGATGATACAAAGGTAGGTGGAGGCGATGGTAGTGCTGACGAAGCAATGCGATTGCAGCAGGACACAAACAAATTTGAAGAACGATCAAGAAAGTGGCAGATGGAATACAATATTGGGAAAAGTACGGTAGTACATTTCGGCAAAAGGAACAATAGTGAACTGTTATGTGATTGGGGAGAATGTTCAAGCCACAGAAGTACAGAAGGAAACCTGATGATGATGATGATGATGTCCTCGACTCAGGACTGACTCGGGGCAGCGTCGGGCATTTCCATGCCTTACAAGGCGCGAATCGGAAGGTTGTGTAGGGAGCTTCTCCTCACATAGACATTTCACAGTATTTTTCTTTATTTTATGAGGTCGAATTGCGAGCTCAACACTCAACCCGGCACGGATGGAAAGCGTACTCGGGAGAGGACCGACTGTATTCAAACCCGGGAACCTCCGTTACGGAGTCCGGCGCTGACGTCACTACGACACCAGGACCTTGGGCAAGACTCCCAGAAGATTAACTTCCGGGTTGAGTCTGTGGTAAAGAAGGCAAATACAATGCTGGCTTTATTTAAAGTGAAGTAGAATATATCAGCAAGGAGATAATGCTGATACTTTACAAGACACTCCTCAGGCCGCACGTCAGAACATAAGAAATGGGAGCAGGAGTCGGCCATTGGCCCATTGAGTATGTCCCGCCATGCAATAAGATCATGGCTGATCCGTCAGGAAACTCAGCTCCATCTACCTGCCTCTTCCCTATAACCCTTCATTACCTTATTCTGCAAAAACCTATCGAACTCTATCTTAAATATACTTCGTGAGGAAACCTCAACTGCTTCCCTGGACAGAGAAGTCCACAGATTCACCATTCTGTGGGAAAAGCAGTTTCCCCTCATCTCCGTCCTAACTCTTCTCTCCTGAATCTTGAGGCAATGTCCCCGAGTTCTACTCTCATCTACCAATGGAAACAACTTTCCTACTATCTTATCTATCCCTTTCAAAATTCTGGGTATTTCTAAAAGATTCCCTCTCATTCTTCTGCACCCCAGAGAGAAACGTCCCAGGCGACTCAATCCCTCCTCATCCCTGGAATCAAACTGTTTCACCTTCTCTGCATTGCTTCCAAAGCCAGTACTATATATCCTTCCTCGAGTATGGAGACCAGAACTGGACACAGTACTCCAGGTGCGGCCTCACCTGTACCCTGTATAGTGGCAGCATTACCTCCCTGCTCTTGAATTCAATCCCTCTACCAATGAAGGCTAACATTCCGTTAGTTAGAGTATGCGGGACTTCTATCTTAGAAAATGTGTGTTATCATTGGAGAGAGTCCAGTGGATCTTCAAGAAGACGATTTCGGGAATGAAGGGGTTAAGCATGAGAAGCGTTTGCCAGCTTTGGGCCTGTATTCCTGCACTGACTTATGTTTAGTAAATGTGGGTGGAGGGTGTTCAGAAGCTGCAGAAGGCTGTAAATCTCGTCACCTCCATCTTGGGTACGAGACTACAAAGTATCCAGGACATCTTCAGGAAGCGGTATCACAGAAAGGCAGCGTCCATTATAAAGGACCTTCAGCACCCAGGACATGCCCTTTCCTCACTGTTACCATCAGGTAGGAGATACAGAAGCCTGAAGGCGCACACTCAGTGATTCAGGAAAAGCTTCTTCCCCTCTGCCATCCGATTCCTGAATGGACTTTGAAAGCTTTGGACACTCTTCAATATACAGTATTTCTGTGTTTACACATTTTAATAAAATATTCATCACACATAATTGATTTACTTGTTGATTATTGTTTTAATTAGTTTATTATTATTATCTATGCCAGAATATGTATTGCATTGAACTGCTGCTGCTGTCAACAAATTTCAAGCCAAATGCCTGTTGTAATAAACCTCATCCTGAATCTTGAATCTCACTGAAACCCACTGAATGTGGAAAAGGTCCGGATAGGGTGGATGAGGAGAGGCCTTTTCCTATGGTGGGGGTAGCCATAACAGAGGGCACAGCCTGAAAGCGGAGGAGCAACCTTTTAGAGCAGTTGAGGAGGATTTTATTTAGTCAGAGAGCAGTGAATCTGTGGAATTCTCTGACACAGACGGCGGTGGGGGCCAGGTCTGTGGGTACATTTCAGGCAAAAGCTAATAGTTTATGGATCAGTCGAGGCATTACAGGATATGCCGAGGAGACAGGTGCATGGGGTTGAGTGAGAACCGGGATCAGCCATGATAGAACGGCGGAGCAGACTCAATAGAGCTGAATGGCCTAATTTTGCTCCTATGTTTTATAGTATTATTCTGCATGTGTCTTACACAGTGAAGATTGACACAAAATACTTGTTACATTCGGCCGCGATTTCTTTGCTCTATTACTAACACGCCAGCATCATCTTCCAGTGGTACAATATCAACTCTTCCCTCTCTTTTACTCTTTATATATCTGAACAACTTTTGATACCTGATATTATTGGATCACTTACCGTAATTTTTCATCATGTCTCTCCTGTGTGTGTGTGTTTTATTTTTGTTGTCTCCTGTTGGTTATGTAAAAGATTTCCAATCCTCTCACTTCCCACTGTTTTCTTACTATATTACATGACCCTGCTTTTGCTTTTATCAAATACAGGAGAAAATCTGTGGATGCTGGAAATCCAAGTAACACATACACAAAATGCTGGAGGAACCTGGGAGGCCAGGCAGCACATATGGGAAATAGCAAACAGTCGACGTTTCGGGCCGAGACCCTTCATCGGGACTGGGAACAAAAAAGATGAGACGTCAGAGGAAGCAAGTGTGGGGGTTGGAGGGGTGGAAGATGTGGTAGGTGATGGGTGAAACTGGGAGAGGGGAAGCAGTGAAGGAAAAATCTTTGGATTTTATTTCCTTAACGATTCTCGAAAGATCAATGCTAATGCCTGCACATCACTTCAGCCACCTCTTTCAGATCTCTGGGGTGTACACTATTTGATCTAGGTGACCTATTTACCTTCAGACCATCTCTGTATCCCAAAGAACCTTCTCCCGTGTAACGTAACTTTACACATTCTGACCACTGACATCTGGGACTTCCATATTCCTGCCAGTGTCTTCGAGAGATAAGAGTGACGTACAAGACTTATTCAGTTCATCTGCCATCACCTTGCAGCCCCACCCCATTTCTACATCTACAGCATCATTTTTCAGTGGTCCGATATCCACTTCAGCCTCTCTTTTACACTATATGTACCTGAAGAAAAAATTGGTATCCTCTTTAATATTGCAGGCTAGCACATCTATGTATTCCATCTTTTCCTTCTTAATTATTTTAGTTGCATTCTGTTTGTTTTTAAAAGCTTCCCAATTCTCTAACTTCCTAATAATTTTTGCTCTGTGCCCTCTCCTTGGTTCTTACATTGTCTTTGGTTTCTCTTTATCAGCCACGGTTTTCACACTTTACCTTTAGAATACTACTTGCTCTTTGTGATGTGCATATACCCTGTGCCTCCCGAATTGCTTCCAGAAATTCCAGCCATTGCTGTTCTGTTTTCATCCCTGCCCGTGTTCTTTTCAAATCAATTTTGACCAATTCTTCTCTCTTGCTCTCTTTTTAAATCTTGTTATTAATTTTAAACAAACATAAATGAAACGTGAATACAAATTGTTTGGGAGTACATATTTAACAGTTTAAATAGACATTCAGATATATAATAATAAAAATAGATAACCTCCCAAACTCATAACATTGATGAACAAAGAAATAAAAAGAAAAAAAAGACCTCAGAAAAAAAAACACTAACCAACATGGGCCATTCAATAATGTTAAGTACGTATACAGTAGTGCTAATAACTCCGAACCTCCATCCAAATAATTAAATATAATATAAGTAAGGTTTAGGAAAAGACAATTCAACTCATATGAAAATGTTTCATCATTTCCATCGAAATACATCTTTATGTCATCAGGGACGCACCTTCTGAATTCTTCAATTAAAACCAACTCTTTCAAGCTGTTAAAATCATCATACATGATCAGATGTGCACCAGCAGTCAAAACACACAAATTTCTCATAAGCAAATTCTGTATGTCTGGTTCATAGATTTCTTCAAATTTCTAAACTTTTGCCTGTCTGCTTCTGGGACCAACTCGTAAGGTTTGAGCACAGCCTGTTTCACTGGCTCATAATGTGTGGTGCGTGACCATGTGGTTAAGGTGGTGAACTAGCGATCTGAAGGTCATGAGTTCGAGCCTCAGCCGAGGCAACTTGTGTGTCCTTGAGCAAAGCACTGAACCACACACAGCTCCTGCACATTTATAGCCCAGTGGCGATGATTGGGGCAGCATAAATAAGTAAATAATCAGCTGCTTCAGCTACTGTCAAAGCAGAATAGGCTTGCTAAGCCTTCCCTTTAATTACACTTTGTAAGAGAATTTTCTGTCTGTTTTTCTGCCTTTCCAGCCTGAAACTGTCTCTGCCTTTCCAGAGCCTCCATCTTCAATTTTTCTAACTTCTACTGGAGCTCAAGCTCACTAGGTTTACTTTCAGGAAACACCTCCAACTCCTCCACTTTAAACACACCCTCAGATACATAATGTTCAGCTGTTATCCTCTGCATCACTGCCCTCCTCATTGTCAATTTCACCTCAGCAAGTATTAACGTTCTAGCAATACTCAACAACTCAATCCTTCTGGTGTCCTCTAATGCCTGAGAGGTTCACACTTCCAGATATCTATCAACATCCATTGCTGCTGATTTTCCACACACAAATTAATCAAAAGGGATTTCCCCAATGAAATCCATATTAAATCAATCCTTAAATTTGTTCATATCCCAGATGCAGGCCCCATTTTGTTACAAACCGTAACGCTTTAGAAATGAACCAGCAGCAACAGACTACTCCCAGTGGCCATACATTTTAATTCCATGTCCCATTCCCATTCTGATATGTCTATCCATGGCCTCCTTTACTGTCAAAATTAATCCAAACTCAGGTTGGAGGAACAACACTTTATGTACCGGCTGGGTAGCCTCCAACATGATGGCATGAACATTGACCTCTAACTTCGATTAATGCCCCTCTTCCCCTTCTTACCCCATCACTGACATATTTAATTGTTTGCCTGTTTTCCATGTCTCTCTGGTGCTTCCCCCCACCTTTCTTTCTCCCGAGGCCTCCTGTCCGATGATTCGTTCCCATCTCCAGCTCTGTATCACTTTCGCCAATCACCTTTCCAGCTCTTAGCTTCATCCCACCACCTTCGGTCTTCTCCTATCATTTTGCATTTCACCCTCCCCCCACCACTTTCAAATCTCTAAGTATCTTTCCTTTCAGTTAGTCCTGATGAAGGGTCTCAGCCTGAAACATTGACAGTTCTTCTCCTTATAGATACTGCCTGGCCTGCTGTTTTCCACCAACATTTTGTGTGTGTTGTTTGAATTTCCAGCATCTGCAATTTCCTCATGAGTGTTACTTTTATAAATATAACTAGCAAACTATTGAGCTCGGGGGAGACAAGGGTTGGAGTCTTGAGATGGTAAAGTATGAAAGTTCAGTTCAACCACAGAATAGGTGATGAGAGAGATATTTGTAATCCAGGGTAAATGTTGAGAGAAGGCAATTATGTCGTATTCCACAGGTTCCATGGTGGTAAAATGAGACCAACAGTCGCTGTAGATTTTATCTGTCATCCTTCTAAATCCACAAACTAATTATCACCCGAAGTGACTTATCATGAGGGGTATCGTCTTCAAATGAATTACCACACCACAGCCAGGCAAGGGTTAACACATAAGTGGTCTCTGCAGGATAAACCAAATCAGATCCACTCCTACGGATCAAATGATGTGACAACCACACATTTGAGTACGGTGAATCGATAATTAGCCCATCCTTGTGGGCAAAGGAAAGTTCCAAACAGTGGCCCTTGGCCACTAGTTCCCTGGTTTCGATTCTTCCATTTTTCCTCCTTCGTCTCCATCTGACTCTGTGTCTGTGTCCTCGGTTAAAACTAAACAAGCTGCATGCGATGTAAACAAGCTGCAAGTCAGACACATTTGCTCTCTCTCCCTCTCCCTCCCTCCCTCTCTCCCTCCCCACAGCAAACAAAACCTAGGGATTCATAACAATGATCACTCCCCATTCTGAGCTGACAGGTGTGCCAGTAGGTGGGATGACTGAGTGAATCCTTTCCCACATTCTCAGCAGGTGAACGGCCTCTCTCTAGTGTGAACTCGCTGGTGTGCCAGTAGGGTAGATGACAGAGTGAATCCCTTCCCACAGACTGAGCAGGTGAACGGCTTCTCCCCAGTGTGAACTCGCTGATGTACCAGTAGGGTAGATGACTGAGTGAATCCTTTCCCACAGACTGAGCAGGTGAACGGCTTCTCCCCAGTGTGAATTTGCTGATGTACCAGTAGGGTAGATGACTGAGTGAATCCTTTCCCACAGACTGAGCAGGTGAACGGCTTCTCCCCAGTGTGAACTCGCTGATGTACCAGTAGGGTAGATGACTGAGTGAATCCTTTCCCACAGACTGAGCAGGTGAATGGCTTCTCCCCAGTGTGAACTCGCTGATGTACCAGTAGGGTAGATGACTGAGTGAATCCTTTCCCACAGACTGAGCAGGTGAACGGCTTCTCCCCAGTGTGAATTTGCTGATGTACCAGTAGGGTAGATGACTGAGTGAATCCTTTCCCACAGACTGAGCAGGTGAACGGCTTCTCCCCAGTGTGAATTTGCTGATGTACCAGGAGGGTAGATGACAGAGTGAATCCTTTCCCACAGACTGAGCAGGTGAACGGCCTCTCCCCAGTGTGAACTCGCTGGTGACTCCGTAAGTCAGATGACATATTGAATCCTCTCCAACACACTGAGCAGGTGAAAGGCCTCTCCCCAGTGCGAACTCGCTGATGACTCTGTAGGGTGGATGACCGAGTGAATCCTTTCCCACAGACTGAGCAGGTGAATGGCCTCTCTCCAGTGTGAACTCGCTGATGTCTCTGTAGGCTGAATAAATTAGTGAATGTCTGCCCACAGACTGAGCAGGTGAACGGCCTCTCCCCAGTGTGAACTCGCTGATGATTCCATAGGTTGGATAAATGAGTGAAGCTCTTCCCACAGACTGAGCAGGTGAACGGCCTCTCCCCAGTGTGAACTCGCTGGTGACTCCGTAAGTCAGATGACATATTGAATCCTCTCCAACACACTGAGCAGGTGAAAGGCCTCTCCCCAGTGTGAACTCGCTGATGACTCTGTAGGGTGGATGACCGAGTGAATCCTTTCCCACAGACTGAGCAGGTGAATGGCCTCTCTCCAGTGTGAACTCGCTGATGTCTCTGTAGGCTGAATAAATTAGTGAATGTCTGCCCACAGACTGAGCAGGTGAACGGCCTCTCCCCAGTGTGAACTCGCTGATGATTCCATAGGTTGGATAAATGAGTGAAGCTCTTCCCACAGACTGAGCAGGTGAATGGCCTCTCCCCAGTGTGAACTCGCTGATGTCTCTGTAGGTTGGATGACTGAGTGAATCCCTTTCCACACACTGAGCAGGTGAACAGCTTCTCCCCAGTGTGAGCTCGCTGATGTCTTTGTAGGTTGGATGACAGAGTAAATCCTTTCCCACAGACTGAGCAGGGGAATGGCTTCTCCTCAGTGTGAACCCACTGGTGAGCCATTAGGTCAAATGACTGAGTGAATCCCTTCCCACAGAGTGAGCAGGTGAACGGCCTCTCCCCAGTATGAACTCGCTGATGTCTCTGTAGGTTGGATGACTGAGTGAATCCCTTTCCACAGACTGAGCAGGTGAAAGGCTTCTCCCCAGAGTGAACTCGCTGATGTACCAGTAGGGTAGATGACTGAGTGAATCCTTTCCCACAGACTGAGCAGGTGAATGGCTTCTCCCCAGTGTGAACCCGCTGGTGAGCCATTAGGTCAGATGACCGAGTGAATCCTTTCCCAGAAATTCAGCAGATGACCAGCCTCTGCCCGGTGTGGTGTGAACTGATTGGTGTGTTCACAGGTGAGAAGACCGACTGAACCCCTTCTCACACACAGAACAGGTGAATGGCCTTGCCCAGTGTGTGAACCTGCTGATCTAACTTCAATTGTGATAACCGAGTGAATCCATTCCCACTGTCTGAGCAGGTGAAAGGCCTTTCTCCTGTGTAAGTTACAGGTGTGACAGTTGGTCAAATGACCGAGTGAATCCCTCCCCACAGTCTGAGCAGGAAGGATGGTCAATTGGATCCCTTGCTCCACTTGTTAAATATCTAGACAGAGACAACAAAACTGGTGTGCCGTGTTTGAGCTTCCTGGAGACGAATTCCTTCTCAGTTTTAACCTGTAAAAAGATTTACAAAATCCATCAATGGGTGTAGGACAACATTTCAGATGAGACTACTTGAGTTGCCAAGGTTTCATCTGGTATCACACTGTTACAGTGAGGTTAAACACAAGTTGGACAGAGAAATCATCTCCTGACTGGTCAGAGTGCTGGTATCTGGAATGACCATCAATTCCCTGATGCTCTTCCTGTCTCTATAAGAATGGGGCATTTCTGCCATCTCCTGGCTCAGTTTGACTCTTTCCGTTGGTATTATTCCCTGTTCCTGCTGAGCAGCATGGGTTCTTCGCCCCACAGTAACTGAAACACTCTCACACAAATAGTCTTTCTTGACGTGTATTGGAGTGTTATATATTGGAGTATAAATTTTGCTGGACCAAAACTATGCAGTCAGCTTTGACTTGCTATTTGCTATGCATGTACCGAGAATGAAATCTTAGGAATGTAGAAGACAAAGGTGTGTTAATGAGGGGTAGCTGAGAGATGAAGATTAGAATATGATTAAATCAATTGGTAGAAACAATGGTGGCAAGATGTACGTGTAGTACGTGTGATTCGCAACTATAGATTGATTACATATGCTAATACAACTGGACAAGTACTATAAAAAATGCTGTGTCCGAGGATCGGGTGGGGGGGGGGGGGGGCAATCAGCGACTAGCTCAATGACTGTCTCAGCTTTGATCTGCAAATTAAAATTTAACCCTTCTTGAAGAATCTTCTGCGTCTCCTGGTCATTTGTGAGGCACGAAAAACCACGACATAATTGGCGTCAGGAACAGGAACGGAAATAGACCCGCAGAAAGGAAACGGCAGATTGTGGATGCTTCCCAGCCCTCTGGGGATCCCCACAAGGCTAACAGAATTAAGGATGCACCCAAACAAAAGGTAATCGCTTTCTGCGACAATTTGGACTAAGAATTCGGTTGGCTTTGGGGAGGTCTTGGAGTCTCTGAAGTGTGGAACCACTGCCGAAGGGTCTCTCCGGTCCAAAGAATCTGGCAGAGTTGGGGGTTAACAGAGGAGGCTCAGAGGATTGATCAAGAACACTGCAGTGAGGGTAAGTACAAATAATTTAATAAGACGTTAAGAAAAAGTCCACGTGGTGTTGGTAGATCACTGTAGGTATCGCTTCGTACGAAACGAAGGGCTGAACGGGCAGGGAAAGGAAATTAGACTAGGCGTAGAATTAGAGTAAATTTAGTAAAGAAAAAGTCCATGTGGTGTTAGACAAGGCGTAGAATTAAAGTAAATAATATTATCCAGTAAACAAACTGTGAATCTCTGAAATACCTTAAAAAGAGAGAATAACCTGACAGGTAAAGGAATGGCAGTAGAGATTCTGAGCAAAAAATTCCTGTTAATTAAATATGAGATCACAAAAACTTCAGAAAAATGGGGAAAAGAACCAAAAACCTGGCCACAAAGTGGCCAAGAGAAGGAAAGTTTGATGTAAGCTTGTGCAAAGATATGGAGGGACTAATTAAAAAATTACAAACCAAAAGATAAATCTAAGCAAAGAGGACAAAAAAGAGAACGAGAAATGGAAGTGCAAAAACTCTTCAGAATGGAGGGGGAAAGGCTGAGGGGGACAGGCAGAATATTGATTACAAGCGAGGAAGACACTAAGGTGCCGGAGAAACACCAGAGAGAGAGGAGGGTACGGTGAGAAGCTGGCTTCAGCTCCGCACCCGGATGCGAAAGAAACAGAAAAGCCCCCTCCCTATAATGCGGAAGGAACCCCTAAGCAGTGCCCCCTGCTGACGAGAATGGTAAACATGCAGGAAGAAGTACAGGTTTGGGATAATGAGGAGGAAAAAAAAACAATACGAGAAGGAAAAAGCGGCGATATGGAAAGCGATACAGGCAGAAAGGATAAAGATAGAACAGGTACAGAGAGAAATGGGAGAAGAGATTGAACGGATAAAATACTTGAGAGAGGAAAAGGAGAATGAGGAGTATCGGTTATTCTATAGAAATAAACAGACTAGAAAAGAAAGTAGCTCATCAGAACAGGAAGAAAAAGAAGGTGACTCATTGGAGGAGCAAGAGTTAAGTAGAGAGAGAGAGGATGCGAGAATTTGGGGGAAGAGGGAGGAGGCATAAGCCTAGAAGGGCAGATGGAGGCGGTAGAGGAACAACTTGCAGAAGTAGAGAGAGAGAGCTAGATAAGTTACTCAGAGGGGATTGTCAGGAGAGATGCGAAAAATACCAAGTATAGAATCAAGACAGAAAGGAAGGACTCCACAGGGAGACCAAGGGAAGAAGAGGACCCCAGAGACATTTGTGTGGGAGGCAGTAAAGACATACCCTGAGACAGATGGGGAGTCAGGCGAGGAGGAGAGCCAGGTCAGGTGGGAAGAAGGAGGAAGAATGATGCCTTTGTTAGTTAAAGGATCAGGACAAGTGCAGTATATCCCTTTGGGATCCCAGGACCTAGAAGGGCTGAAAACCACTCTGCCCAATCTACATGAAGGAGCAGGGAAATGGATTAGAGCCTTTGAAGAAGAAACAGCAGGATGATTATTGGCTATGGGAGATTTGAAGGCACTGTTGATAAGGTTGATGGGAACCTCCAAATTTAACAAACTAATGGAAATGGCTGGCATAGTAAACTCGAACGACCCAAGAACTGATGGAGATGGGTTTGAAAGAGTGAGGCAGAGGGTATGGCAGGCTTTACCCACCCAAACTGGACCCCAAATCCTTAAAAGGGGATCCACTGGGAGACACTGAAAACCCAGCAGCCTACGTCCAAAACCAGTTGAAAATGTGAAGACTGGAGACTGAACAAGAGGTGGAGAATAGCTTATTTATGACCTCACTGTTCCGACATAACATTTTGGATGCAATGCCTCGACAAGTAAAATCCAAACTGGAGGAAGTGGTTGGGCTGACGTCAATGACCCCACAAGTATTTAGAGACCACATAGTCCATGCGGTTGAGAAATACCGGAAAGACAAACGAAGGTTGGCTGAGCAGCAGGAAGAGGTGCAAAGAATGTTAATACAAATGCAGCTTGAAGAACTCAAAAAGAAGGAAAAAGAGAAAAACAAAAAGTTGCTGCCAGCAACCACCGGTTCGAGGACAGCCATCGAACTGGACAAAGCACTGCTATATGGAGGGACCGATCATACTGTAAGACAAGGGCTGGAAAACCACATGCCAATAATCATCTTTGGAGGAGCATTCCCACAAATGCCCTATCAGGAACAGACTAAATTCAAGCAGCCCAGACAGGACTGGAAGTCCCAAGGAGGGGGGCAGAGGAGCTATGGGCCGAGGGGACCAGTGAAGAGACAGGGGGAAAGAGAGGTAGAGAGATTGTGCTGGGTATGCAATCAGCCAGGTCACATGAGAAGAGATTGTCTGTTTACACCATGGCCTGTCACACACCAGCAGGAACTGATAAGGGAACTAAAGTTTAGTCAAGGACAAGCCCCCACAGGCCCAAGCGGACCTGCGAACCCCTATGCGAGGTATTAGGGGTGCCCCGAGATCTTGAGTGGGAAGGGACATTACCCAATGATAAGGGAGGCAGATGAGGAACCCATTGTTCAGGTTATGTTAGAAGGACAACTGACACCAATGATGATAGATACTGGAGCCACGTACACTTGTGTACAGCCACAGTCTGCCCTTCACCTTCCCATGTCAGGAAAGTTTATTAAGACGGTAGGGTTCTCGGGGAAAACACAGTTGACACAGTGCATGGCTCCAGTGCGGTTGAGAATGGGAAATAAAGAAATTGTTTTGCCGGTGCCAGTATTTAAAGGAACTCCAATTAATTTGTTAGGCAGAGATGCCTTATTGAAATTGGAATTAAAATTAGATTGTACTAGAAATGGGCTGAGTGAGGAAAGAGCAGGGGCTCAATTGATAGTGCGAGAAGACAAGAAGGCTAATGTCTTTTGGATAGGAGACATCACAGATCAGATTCAGGAAACCTGGGAGAAATGGAAAAAGGGCACCCAAATCTGAGCTACATTGTACAGTGATTTTTGACAAGACTCAGAACAGGGAGTTCGAGGAGAGATGGCAACTGAAGGCATCTACCCAACAGCACCTGGAAGGGGAGGCTGTGATAATTGGAAAGCAAGGGGCAGCTTTACAAGTTAAGTGGAACACCTTATTAGAAAAATGGTACAGGATACCGGAGGCTGTGCCCCACATAACGTTGTTGGTAAACAAGGGATATCAGTCTAAAGACTTAGGACCCTTAGTTAAGAGTGCTGAAACCGTAACAGTGTGGAGGAAAATCACGCCCGAGGTGTGGGTATCAGAAGACGACAATTGCATTAAAATAATGGTAAGTGTAGATATGGTAGGGACAGTGAGAGAGGTCGAAATAACTCCCCAACCAGACCTGACCTTGCTGGGAAAGGAAAGAGGCCAGCAGAAAGATAAAAGGTTCTATGAGTTGCCGTCTATTCTGTGGTCACAGCCTGACAAGGACGTAGGGAAAATAAAAACAGCTCGTCCGGTGGAAATAAGGCTGAAAAAAGGAACAATTCCACCCAGGAGACCACAATACCCACTAAGTCCAGAAGCAGAAGAGGGAATAGCATCGACAGTGCAGGGATTGCTTGAAATAGGGGTGCTTAAAAGAACAAACAGACCATGTAATACCCCGTTGCTGCCGGTCTTAAAAGCAGATAAATCTAAGTGGAGATTGGTGCATGATTTGCGAGCGGTAAATGATGTGGTAGAGGACTGGCCAGCGGTAGTCCCCAACCCACACACGCTTTTGACTAATGTCCTACCAGAAGCAAGTTACTTTTCAGTGATTGATTTGTGTTCGGCTTTCTTCAGCATTCCTCTAGCCGACCAGTGTCAGTATCTGTTTGCATTTACTTACAGAGGTGCTCAGTATACCTATACCAGAATGCCGCAAGGATTTAAACATTCACCACACGTTTTTAATCAGGTGTTGAAGGCAGACCTAGAGGGCATGCCATTGGAAAGTACATTGTTACGGTATGTGGATGACCTGTTGATTTGCTCCCACAGTAAGGAACAGTGTGAGCAGGACACTATAACTCTGTTAGAGAAGCTGGCATACGGAGGACATAAAGTATCCAAAAAGAAACTGCAATTTTGCACGCAGCAAGTGGAGTACCTAGGCAGGGTAATATCCAAGGGAGTGAAGGCGAGAGCACCAGATCAGATTGAGGCAATAACTAAGGCCCCCAAACCCCAGACTGTAGGGCAGATGATGACGTTTTTGGGAATGGCAGGGTACAGCTCAGATTGGACAGGAGAATACGCTGAGATTGTGGCACCTTTGGGAAAGATAATGAAAGAAGCAGGACATACAAATTTGAAGAATGGCTTACAGTGGATTGGAGAGGCGGAGATAGCTTTCAATACTATTCAGCAGGAATTGCTGTCAGCACCAGCATTAGCTTTGCCTGACTACGAGAAGGTTTTTCATTTGTATGTATCCAACTGACAGGAGGGTTATGTCACAGCGGTTTTAACACAAGAGACAGGCACAGGAAAAGCAAAACAGCCGATAGCAGACTACAGTACGAGACTAGATGAGGTGGCTCAGGGGTATCCACCCTGTTATCAGGGATTGGCGGCGCTGTACTATGCATACGAAAAGGCGTCACCTGTCACCCTGGGCTATCCTGTGACTCTGTCCACACACCACAAAGTAGCAGAATTGTTGGAAAGTGGGAAATTTGTGCTAACGCCAGCCAGGATAGCAGCGGATCAGATGCTATTGACATTTCCTGACATATCAATACAGAGATGCACTACCAGTAATATAGCCGATTTTGGCCCTTTGGACTATGAAGGCGAATCCCATGATTGTGTAGGGAAGACGATGGCATTTGCCAAATTGAGTGCAGATTGACGGTCAGAACCTCTAGAGGATGCAGATAAAAAGGTTCTGTTCAAAGATGGCTCTTGTTATAGGGATTATGATGGAAATCATGCAGGGTTCTCGGTAGTACAGCAGGATCAGTCGAGGTATAAGATTATTAGGATGGAGTCCTGTCTCCAACCGTGTTCCGCCCAACTAGCGGAAATCAAAGCCCTGACAGCTGCGTGTGAAATGATGGAAGGTGAGAAAGTAGACATCTATACTGATTCGGCATATGCTCATGGAGTTTGGCATTTGTTCGGGGCAGTGCGGAAGCAGAGAGGTTTTAAAAAAAGTAGCGGAGATCCCATACAACATTGTCAGCAAATTCTAGACTTAATAAAAAGCTATAATGAAACCTAAAGCATTGGCTATAGTAAAATGCCAGGCACATAAAAAGGCAAATGATGTAATTACAAAGGGAAATCAAGCTGCGGACGAGGCAGCCAGAAAAGCGTCTGGATGTACATCAGCTGTCATTGCCCCCCAGGTAAGCCTAGCTCCAGAACCTGAGGTAGAGGACCTAATTGAAATACAAGGTAAGGCAACTTTGGCAGAACAGACAATGTGGAGACGGAAGGGGAGCCAAGCAGAACCCGGAAGGCTTGTGGAGCATGGAAGACGGTTTGTTGGTAGCGCCCACCCCTCTACTGACGATTCTGATTTCAGAAGCGCATGGGATTGACCATTGTGCATTGGGGGAAGTGATAAAGAAAATAAAGGATGGTTTTTGGTCACCTCATTTACAGGCTTCAGTGGACTTTGTCTTGTCACAGTGCGAGGTATGCGAACAGAATAATGTTCGGAAAGGAATTACAACCCCAATAGGTCACATTCCTGTACCTGAAGGACCATTTAAACATCTAGTGATTGATTACATAGATATGATAAAGACAGCGAGAGGGAAAAGATACATGCTGGTCGTAATCGATCGATTTAGCAGATGGGAGGAGGTGGTACCTTCAAGAGATCAAGGGGCAAAGACAGTGGTAAAATTTCTGACAAATGAAGTGATCCCAAGGTTTGGAATACCGACAGAAGTTAGCTCAGACAATGGTTCAGCTTTTATCCAGAAAGTGGTCAAATTGGTACTACAGGCACTGAGGATAAAGCAAAGATTTGGATATGTAAACCACCCTCAGTCACAGGGCATGGTAGAGAGAATTAATGGAACCCTGAAAGCCAAACTAAATAAAATTTGTGCAGACACTAAACTTAATTGGGTTGATGCTTTACCGTTAGCATTGATGAGTTACCGCATGCAAACTAATCGAATGACATGCCTGACACTGCATGAGATTGCTGCAGGCTGGGAAGCTATCATACCTGTGATAGGGGTAAGCAAAAATGTTGAATGGATAAACTATATATACTATAATCAGCAGAGATTCATCAACTACGATGATGCACTGGAGGCCTTAGGGCAACAGCTAGATGCAACTAGCAGGATGGCGTGGCAAAACAGACAGGTTCTGGATTGGCTTTTGGCAGAAAAAGGGGGTGTGTGTGTAATGTTTGGAGAAGAATGCTGCACTTTCATACTGAACAATACTAGCCCAGAAGGGTCTTTCACCAGAGCAATGAATAAATTAAAGAATCTGCGGTCGGAGGTCAAACATAATGCAGGATTTGGACATCAGTTCTTTGGTTGGTTGGAAAGTAGACTCGGAGCATGGGGAGCATGGCTGACTAAAATTGCAATAACTGTCAGTATTATATTGTTGAGCTGTGCGCTTGTGCTGTGCTGTTTTCTTCCTTGTCTCAAGTCTTCCTAGTGCGTGCTGCAACCAAACAATTTCCGATGCTCGTGGCAATTACTGAAGCAAGCTTAGTGGAGAAAGAAACACCGAAAATGTATCGTTACAGCCTGCAACACCTGCAGGATGAACAAGAGCAAAACGACAGTGTGGGAGTAGATTGTAAGGGCTTCAGAGTCTTTTTCCCTGTCTCAGGTACAAGGGGACAGGTTTTTGGCTCAGCGGCCCAGGGTAGCAGGGAGAGAATACTTTGAGGTCTTGGCGCAGAAAATTATAGTTTACCCGAGATTTGGGAATAAATGCTTGAGTTTATTGAGGCTTTTGTGCGCGGACTCTTAGTCTTCTTTCTCTGTGTGAGAAAGGGGGGATATATTGGAGTATTGGAGTATAAAAATATTATGGAGTATAAAACTTGTATCATTTGCTGTGTAACTAGTCAGTTTGCTATGCATGTCAATTTAGTAGAATGAAGTCTTAGGAATGTAGAAGACAATGGTGTGTTAATGAGAGGTAGCTAAAGAAATGTAGATTAGAACATTGCTCAGTTCTGAGTTTATTATTTGCTGTGCATGTACCCAATTTGGTAGGAGACTGAAGTCTTAGGAATGTAGAAGACAATGGTATGTTAATGAGAGGTAGCTAAGAGATGTAGATTAGAACATGATTAAGCCAATTGATAGGAACAATAGGGACATGATGCATGTGTAGTACGTGTAATATGCAACTATAGATCGATTACATATGCTAATACAACTGGACAAATACTATAAAAAATGCTGTGTCCAGAGATCGGTGGGCAATCAGCGACTAGCTCAATGACTGTCTCAGCTTTGATTTGCAAATTAAAGTTTAACCCTTCTTGAAGAATCTTCTGTGTCTCCTGGTCATTTGTAAGGCACAAAAAACCACAACATAATTACCCCACAGGGGAAAACAGGGTTGTCACCAGCTGAAATCATTTCTGGACGGCCCATGAGGACACCCTGGGAACAAAGTCTCAGGATTAAAAGCAAAGTGAATAAGAATAAGGAACCTTGGTTCTCGATGGATATTGGAACTGATGAAGAAGGAGAGAGATGTATGACATGTATAAAAAACAGGGATCGGTACTTGAGGAGTATACAAAAAGTAAGAAAATACTTAAGAAAGAAATCAGGAGGGCTAACAGAAGACATGAGGTTGCTTTGGCAGTCGGGGTGAAGGATAATCAAGAGCTTCTACAGGCATGTTAAGTGCAAAAGGATAGTAAGGGATAAAATTGGTCCTATTGAAGATCAGAGTTGTCGGCTATTTATGGAACCAAAAGAAATGGGGGAGATCTTAAATGTTTTTTTACTAAGGAAACTGGCATGGAGTTAATGGAAATAAGGCAAACAATTCGTGAGGTCATGGAACCTTTTCAGATAGAAGAGGAGCTTGCTATCTTGAGGGAAGTCGGAGTAGATAAATCTCCAGGACCTGACAAGGTATTTTCTTGGACTTTGAAGGAGACCAGTGTTGAAATTGCAGGGGCCCTGGCAGATATATTTTAAATTTTGTTACCTACGGGAGAGGTGCCAGAGGATTTGAGGATAGCTCATGTCGTTCTGTTGAATAAAAAAGGCTCTAAAAGTAATTCAGGAAATTATTGGCCGGTAAGTTTAACATTGGTAGTGGGTAAATTATTGGAAGGAGTACCAAGAGATAAGATCTACAAGCATTTAGATAGACAGGGACCTATTAGGGTGAGTCAACATGGCTTTATGTGTGGTAGGTCATGTTTAACAAATCTATTAGAGGTTTTTGAGGAGGTTACAAGGAAAGTGGATGAAGGCAGGGCAGTGGATGTTGTCTGTATGGACTTCAGTAAGGCCTTTGACAAAGTCCCGCATTGGAGGTTAGTTAGGAAGATTCAGTCACTAGGTATACATGGTGAGGTAGTAAATTTGATTGGACATTGGCTCAAAGGGAGAAGTCAGAGAGTGGTAGTGGAGGATTGCTTCTCTGAGTGGTGGCCTGTGACTAGTGGTGTGCCACAGGGATCAGTGCTGGGTCCATTGTTATTTACCATCTATATCAATGATCTGGATGATAATTTGGTAAATTGGATCAGCAAATTTGCTGATGATACAAGGATTGGAGGAGTAGTGGACAGTGAAGAAGGTTTTCAATGCTTGCAGAGGGATCTGGACCAGCTAGAAAAATGGGCTGAAAAATGGCAGATGCAGTTTAATACAGACATGTGTGAGGTATTGCACTTTGGAAGGAAAAAACAAAGTAGAACATACAGGGTAAATGGTAGGGCACTGAGGAGTGCACTAGAACAGAAGGATCTAGGAATGCTGATACAAAATTCCCTAAAAGTGGTGTCACAGCTAGATAGGGTAGTAAAGAGAGCTTTTAGTACATTGGCCTTTATGAATCAAAGTATTGAGTATAGGAGTTGGAATGTTATGGTGAGATTGTATAAGGCATTGGTGAGGCCGAATTTGGAGTATTGTATGCAGTTTTAGTCACCGAATTACAGGAAGGATAGTAATAAGGTTAAAAGAGTGCAGAGAAGGTTTATGAGGATGTTGTCAGGACTTGAGAACTGAGTTACAGAGAAAGGTTGAACAGGTTAGGACTTTATTCCTTGGAGCATTGAAGAATGAGCGGAGACTTCATAGAGGTTTACAAAATTATGATGGGTATAGATAGAGTGAATGCAAGCAGGCTTTATCCACTGAGGCTAGGGGAGAAAAAAAACGAGGACAGGGGTTAAGGGTGAAGGGCAAAAAGTTTAAAGGGAACATTGGGAGGGCTTCTTCACAACTGGTTCTGAAAGAGGCATAACTGGTTCTTCCGGGCGCATTCAGTCTCACTGCCAATCATTTCCTACCTTCCTTTGTACAGGTATGTAATGTCTAAAGGACCAGTGTTTGAGTAAATGAGACTCACCAAACTTTCTCCTGACTGAATCACTGGAATCTCCGAGTCAGATGGGTTCTCTCCAGTCGTGCTCTCAGTCCTCGGGCTGGTTCACTTGTTGCTGTTCCCACGTCTTCAGTCGTGGTTTGCTTCCAGTTGCGGTTTTTCTTCCAATAAATCTCTCACCACAGGTCTAACTTTAACCACAGAGATAATGAAGCACATTAACAATAAAAAGGAGAACCAAACATTTCTGCTTAATGTTACTCTGAACAGCACTCACTGACAGTTAAACACTGAAGGCAGATTTAATGATCTCTGTGAACCATCTTTTATTTTCCCTCACATGTTACAGAATGATATGGGATAAGAAGGAGCCATCATTCAATCATGGTAAGATATATGACACAGGAACAGAATTAGGTGATTCAATCCATCTGGTCTGCCCACCATTCAACCAGGGCTGATTTTTATTCCAACATATTCCTGTCTTCCTCCAGTAACACTGAAGCTACTTAGCAATCATGAATATATTAATCTTTGTCATAAATATACCCAAATGGCATCCTCAACCAACCTCTACGGCAAAAAATTCCACAGATCAGACATCTTTTAGCCAAAATTTTTTTCTTATCTCAGTTTTAAAGAGAAGTATCTTTATTCTGAGACTGTGCTGTCAGATCACAGACTCTGTCTAATGGAAACCTCCCCTCCCTTTCCAGTGTATACAGGCTTTTCAGCATTCGGTAGGTTTACTTAACCATACATCCTTCCACTACCACCACCGTCCCTCTGAACTCCATTGCGCACAGGCCCAGACCCATCAAATGCTCCTCACACATAAAGCCGATCATTCCTGAGATTGTTCATGTAAACCTCATTAGCAACAACTGCACTGAACACATTTCAGCAATAACAGACAAAATGGTACCAGATAATTGACAGGGAAAAGCTGTGCTTTCTTTACTGATGTTCTATCACAGGACGAGTCATTTCCATTTCCAGGTTAAATCAGGTCCATTTCAGGAAATACAAATCAGTCCTGGGTAAATGTAATAAAAAGAAACTGGAATTACCAGAAACACTCAGCGGGTAAGGAACAGCTGTGGGATCTACAATTCAGGTTAATAACGTTTCATCAGAATGACTTCAAACATTTTCAGATTTTAGTGCAGATCTCCAGCAACTTGAAATTCTGCTTGATTTCCACCGATTTTACTTGGATCAGAAACTGATATCCCAGGACCCAACCTCACAGAGTCGCACAGCTGAATCTGCCACTCACCGACCCTGAGAGTCTCTTGGACTCGAGTCCCATGCTTAGTGACGATTCCTGGGGTTACACCCATTGCTACTTGTCATCTATGTCAATAATTTGGTTGAGAAAGTACAGGGTATGGGTAGAGAGATTGCAGCAAGTTCAAACAATTACTTTTTTTGAAAGAGAGTCAGTATAAACACTCCCCTCTCTTTCCCTCTCCCCACTCAGAACTGACCAATAGCGACTTCAGAAGATGCAAGAGTAACCACTGTAAGGGAATGGGAGTGGTTTCAAAGGGCTGGCCTGCTGGAAGCACATTACCAGACCTGGAGTGATTGCAACTGGGTCTGTCAGAGGCATAACTGGTTCTTCAGGGCACATTCTCCAACTCCAACTATTTCCTACCTTCCTTTGTACAGGTATGTAATGTCTATGTGTGTTATGTGGTAAACACTTGTGAGAAGGGATACTCTGTGGAAATCACTGTCGGTAATACTTTGTGTGTTGGATCTGGATTGGGAGTACCTTGCGGAATCTACCTGTGTGTCAACCCCTACCTGGGTGGTCATTCCCTTTGCAGACAGTACCCCTGTGATAAGCTACTTTTAGTGATAATTCGTATGTGGATTTAGAACGACGACGGATAAGACCAACGGCGACTGTTTTCCTGTTTTACCACTGTGGAGTTTATGGAATTCAACGTAATTGCCTTCTCTCGACATTCACCTTCGATTACCAATATCTCTCTCTCGTCATTGATTCTGTGTATGAACTGGACTTTCATACTTCACCATCTCAAGACTTAAAGCTTGGTATTCCCTGAGCTCATTGGTTTGGGAGTTATATTTACACTTATGTGTACTCGTAACACCTTTAACTTTTGGTTATTGTGCTTAATTTGTTACATAATAAGTAGATACAAATAAAGACAGTGGTTTTAACATCAAAGAAGGTAAAAGGGTTAACACTTCATTAAAAAAATAGCAGCCTGTTTTTCTGACAGAAACTGCTGATGATCAACCAATGTGCTAAGCCTTGCTGAGCCATATTTCTTCTTGAGGGTAGCTAGCCAGGGTTTCAGGATGCTTATCTCCTTGTGCAATCATGTGTGGAGATAGGATAGCTTCAGTCTGTTCTGTGTGTGCAAGCCATTATGACTATTTTGTAATTTGTCTTTAGGGGCTGTCATGTAGTAAGTAGCTTTGGCTCCAGCCTGTCTTGGGTGGGGAGTATCTGGATGGATATATCTGGGCTGTAAGGGGAATTGTTGGTCAGTTAGTGAATTGAGTGGGAACAGACATCGACTGTTCCTGTTTGAGCGAGTAACTGAGTAAGCCCCGGTTACTTGGAATAAAGAGTTTGTACTTATATAGTCTCTAAGGGACTTTCTCCGGATTCGATTTCCACAGATTGAGAGTGGTTTTAAAGGGCTGGGCTGCTGGAAGCACTGTACCAGACCTGCAGTGATTGCAACTGGGTCTGACAGAGGCATAACTGGTTCTTCTGGGCACATTCAGTTTCACTCCAGCTATCTCCTACCTTCCCTTGTACAGGTATGTGATGTCTAAAGGACCAGTGTTTGAGTGAATGAGACTCACCAAACTTTCTCCGGACTGAATCACTGAGTCAGATGGGTTCTCTCCAGTTGATGCTCTCAGTCCTCGGGCTGGTTCACTTGTTGCTGTTCCCTCATCTTCAGTCGTGGTTTGCTTCCAGTTGCGGTTTTTCTTCCAATAAACCTCGCACCGCAGGTCTAACTTTAACCAGAGAGACAATGAAGCACATTAACAATAAAAAGTAGATCCAAACATGTCTGCTTAATGTTACTAAGAACAAATCTCACTGAAATTTAAACATTGAAGGCAATACAGTAATGATCTCAGTGAACAATCGGTTATTGTCCCTCACATGACACAAAACGATATGGGATCAGAAGGAGGCATCATTCAGTTATGGTAAGACATAAGGAACAGAATTAGGTGATTTGATCCATCCCATCTGCTCCACCACTCAACCATGGTTGATTTTTATTCCGACACCATATTCTTGCCTTCCTCCTGTAACCCTGTAGCTACTTAGCAATCTTGAATATATTAATCTCCGTCATAAATATACCCAAATGGCAGCCTCAGGCAAACTCTGTGGCAACAAATTCTACACTTCAGACACCTTTTGGCAAAAAAAGTTACTCAAATGAATTTTAACGGGAAGCATCTTTATTCTGAGACTGTGCTGTCAGATCACAGATTCTCTGCCTAATGGAAACATCCTCTCTGTGTCCACTGTTTCCAGACTTTTCAGCATTCGGTAGGTTTACTTAACCATACATCCCCCACCATCGCCACTGTCCCTCTGAACTCCACCCCCACCATCCCTCTGAACTCCAGGTCCAGAAACATCAAATGCTCCGCATACATAAAGCCGATCACTCCTGAGATTATTCATGTGAACCTCGTTAGCAACAACTGTACTGAACACATTTCCAGGAATAACAGACAAAATGGTACCAGGATAATTGACAGGGAAAAGTTGTGCTTCCTTTACTGATCTACTATCACAGATGAGTGATTTCCATTTCCAGGTTAAATCAGGTCCATTTCAGGAAATATAAACCAGTCCAGGGTGAATGTAATAAAAGAATAAAAGAACGTAATAAATAGAAGCTGGAATTACCAGAAACGCTCAACAAATAAGGAACAGCTGCGGGGAGAGGAACAAACTTTACAATTCAGGTTAATGACGTTTTGTCAGAATGATTTCAAACATTTAATTTTTAGTGCAGATCTCCAGCAACTTGAGATTCTGCTTGATTTTCACCGAATGACAGACTGGTGACAGTGAGGGGTGGGGGAATTTCCAAAGACAGTTTGAACGCCAGACTCACGGGTCTAATCCTACTGTTGTAAACACGAAAAAGCCGTTCCGGAGACGTCAGAACACACCAGAGCTACTGAATTAATGATACATACTACTGTATAAAACATTCAAAAATCACAAAGTTAGAAGAAACAACAAGAACTTTGTCATATATACTTTGACCCTCACCAAATTTTTATCAATACACCATAGAAAGATTCCCATCCGGACACCTCACGCTCTGCGTGGTAACTGCTCCGCCTGTGACTGTGAGAAACGGCAGCGACCTTTGGACACAGATCAGCACATCACAGAAACCATTCTCCCCCCGAGACTTCCCAGTCCCTCAGTAAAGCAGGCAGTGAAATCAAAGATCCCCAGAACCTGGGACGTTCTCCTTTCTCACCCACCCCAGTCCGGGAGAAGACACAACAGCCATAAAGCTCCAGGACAAACGCGAGGAGCCTCAGGAAGCGAGACGAGTTCGGGGAAGTTAATGGAGCTCAGTGGCCAAAATCACACCACGTGATCTGGCATCACAAAGCGGAGGGCGGGGCGAATCTGCGGCACACAGCCTCACGTGACCTGTCGGCCGGACTTCCATTTCAATTCTGAGGAAACAGACAGCCTGGGCTCCTGGTTTGGATCGTTCAATGCAGATTAAGTGAAGTCGACACATTTCTGACGAGCCCAGACAGTTGGGAAACAAATGAATTCCTGGCCCTCAGTTCGGGGCTCACGGCCAACATCGGATCTCCCCGCTCGGCATCGGTCTCAATACACACCGATGGGAAAGAGATATCTTCGGCCCGCAGACAGTGATCCCGACGGAAGAGACGATTTCCCGAACACACCACCGACCCACTTCAGCTCTGAGCGGAGAGGATAACACCGTCCACCCGGAGACTGTGAACATGCGCGAACAGATTGTTACATCATCGGGAGGCGGGGCCTCAGTAACAGACGCGCAGATGTTCCCATCTGCGGTTAAATGGGAGGGGCAAACGGGATCACGTGTCAGGATTGGTGACACCGCCCCCACCCAGGCCCCCATCCAGCTGCTCATTCGTCTGTGGAAAGAAGCAAACTTGCCGCTCACATCTCCTCTCACCTTAAATGTATTAGACATTTCAAACCCCAGGAAAAATATATCGTCTGTCCACTCTATCTATTCCTCTTGTAATCTTATAAACGTCCATCCACTCTCACCCCAGCCTGCGCCGCTCTGGAGAAAACAACACAAGTTTGTCCAAACTCTCGTTATAGCTCCTGCCCTCTAATCCAGGCAGTGTCCTGGTAAACCTCTTCTGCGCCCTGTCCAAAGCCCCGACATCCTTCCGAGAATGGGAGCGACCAGAACTGTATGAAACACTCCAGATGTGGTCTAACTAGTTCTATAAAACTGTGTAACGAGCTGTAACGTTTTAGAAACGAACCAGCAGCAATAGAGTTCACACTGGAGTCTGGTTTTGATGTTAAAGCCATTGTCTTTAGTAGTATCGACTTATAATATAGTAACAACGAAATAAAGGAAAGTTACCAGTGTAATGTGTATATATGTGTAAATATAATTCCCAGACTATCGAACGTGAGGGAACAAAGCATTGAGTCTCGAGATGGTAAAGTAGGAAAGTTCAGTAATACACGGAATAAATGATGGGAGAGAGATATTTGTAATCCAGGGTGAAACGTAGAGAAAAGGCCGTTACTTCAAAATAACCGTCGACGAAGTTCTTATCCGTTGAATCCGTCCACAGACGAGTTATCAGCGAAAGTGACCTGTCAGAGGAATACCGTCTTCCAGGGGTTACCACACAACATACCCAGGCAAGGGTTAACACAAGATATTCCAAAACCCACTCCTATGGATTATACGAAGTGACAGCCACACACATTCGTTGTGGTTCCGTGTACCGATGATTAACCCACTCCTGTGGGCATAGGAGAGTTCCAAGCCTCAGCTCTCTTGTTCAGTCCACAGTCAGCGCTGTCAGCCTGTGACTGACGTCATAGTCCCGCCTCCTCACACCGACGCTCTTAAAGAAACAGTCACAGTCCGACCTTTGAACTCAATGTTCCAACTAATAATGACAACCATGTCTTTTGCCTTCTTAACCACCCGATCAATCTGTGCAGTCTCTTTCAGGGAGCGATGAACTTCGAGTCTAAAAACCCTCTGATCATCGACATCGACATCGACATTCGACCTACCGAGCTGCCAAGATGATCATCACTAATCAAATCTCACTGAGATTTCTCAGGTCCTGTTGAAGTTATTGCCAAGTGCACAAGTACGGGAAGGTACATGGACAGAGAAACACTAACTTGTGGCATCATAGGCAAGTACATTCAGTTAACACACGGAACACAAATTATACGATTCTCTGTCAGTAACAATCTGTAAATATGATTTATGTCATTAGCAATGTATAAAATACTTTGTGTCATGATCAATATTAAAATGTGCATTTTGTCTGAATAACAGACATTGAAATGTTGTAGTTGGTCCCTGTCTCCATTCCTCCTGTAATCCACAACCAGCTCCTGTGTTTTTGTCACAATGAGGGAGAGGTTGTTTTCTTGACACCACTGTGTCGGGGTGATGACTTCTTCCCTGTAGTCTGCCTCGTTATTATTTGAGTTTAGGCCAGCCAGTGTAGTGTAGTCAGCAAATTTAATTAACAGATTGGAGCTGTGGGTGGCGACACGTCAGGAGAATACAGAGAGTAAAGGAGGGGGCAAAGAGGCACCCGTGTGGGGTAAGTGTGCTGAGGGTCAGAGAGACAGAGGTGAGGGAGCCCACTCTTACCACCTGCCGGCGATCTGACAGGAAGTCCAGGATCCAGCTACTCAAGGCAGTGTGAAGGCCGAGGTCTCTGAGCTTCTTGTCGATACTTCACGCCTTCGTATGGCTACTGCTCCGCCCGTGACTGCAAGGAAATGTAGAGAACATCAGAGAAACAAGCCTCCCCTCCATGGACTCTTCCTACACTTCCCCTGCCTCGGAAAAGCAGGCCATGTAGTCAAAGAACCTCATTACCTGGACATTCTTGCTGCAAACCAGCTCCCACATCGGGGAAGAGATACAAAAGGCTTAAAGCGCGAACCACCCGGCTCAAGGACGGTTTCCTGTCTGTGGTTATAAGCCGAATGAATGATAAAATGGACTCGACCTCACAATGTAACTCGACGTGACCCTGCACCATATGTCTAGTGATTGTTTTGCCAATTTCATTTTTCATTTTTAAAATCTTTTTTATTGATGCATAATCTTCTACAGCTATAAAATGATACAAAACGTCAATAGATTAATATGCATACAATTAATAAAGCTGAAAAAAACTGATTGTAAAATATAAGAATGGAAAAATATATATATAGAAAAATAACCCCATCTAACTCGAGAAAAAACCCAGTAACCGCAAAAAAAAGGGGAAAATCCATTAGGAATGAACCCTCCGGAGCAATACGTTTGACGATCATCTAAATTTTTTAAAAAAGAATCATCAGCCGTCATATCACCTTTATAAAAAAAAATCGGACGGAAACCATATAGCATAATTCAAATTAAATGATAATATTTGGCAAAAGAACCCCATCTTCTCTCAAAATCGAATCGAGGATCAAAAGTTCTACTTCTACTTTTTCCAAACTAAGACATAACATTCCTTGTGAAACGATTCAATTAATGTAGGGGAAGAAATATCTTTCCATAATAAAATAGCCTGTCTTGTCAGTAGTGTAACAAATGCAATTACATGTTGATCTCAAGATGAAATACCCTGAATATGATGTGCAACTATTCCAAATAGAACAGTCAATCTATTAGGTTGTAAATTAATTTTCAGAGCTTTAGAACTTGTAGAACTAAAAGATTTCCAAAACTATTTTAATGAAGAACATGACCAGAACATATGTGACAAAGTAGCTACTTCAGTTTTACATCTATCTCAGCATTTGTCTATACTAGGAAATATTTTAGATCGTCTCCCCTTTGTTAAATAATACCGGTGAACAGTTTTAAATGGAATTAAACAATGGTTGGCACATACAGAAGAGGAATTTACATTTTTCAAAACTCGAAGCCAATCTTCATTAACAAAGGTCATATTAAGTTTTCTCTCCCAATCTTGTTTAATCTTTAGTGATAGGTTCTCGTTTTGTAACAAAAATAAATGATAAATTCTGCCAATGGAACCTTTCGCAAAGGGATTCAATTTCAAAATGGTATCCAACAAATCAGATTCTTGTAAACATGGAATCTTAGGTAAATATTGTTGTAAAAATGTCTAAACTGAACATATTGATATGTGTATGAGCGAGAGAAAATTTGTTAATGAACTCTTCAAAGGTCATAATGGACCATCACAAAATAAATCTGTAAAAGAATGGATCCCTTTATTTTTCCATAGGAGAAAAATGGGGTCAGTTGTTGAAGGTATAAATGAGAAGTTTCGATGTAAAATACTAGTCATCTTAAATTGTTTAAAATTTTTTAAAAAACGAAACTGATCCCAAATCCGTAGGGATTCTTTAATAACCGGGTAAAGATTTAAATTTGGAATTTTAAAGAGCTGTAAAAGTAATGGAGCTCCTAATATTGAAGTTAAATGAAATTGTTTAACTGCTTTTAATTCCAAATCAACCCATAATTGATTTTAGTTCTTATTAAGACAATATAACCAAAAACAGAATTGTCTAATGTTCACAGCCCAATAATACTCTTAAATTAGGAAGTGCAAATCCACCATTTTTTTCAGATTTTTGTAAATGATACTAATTAATTTATTGTTCCAAATAAAGGAAGAAATAAGTGAGTCAATTTGATCGAATTTTTTTTTTAGTTAAAAAGATAGGTATATTTTGGAAAACATATAAAAATCTAGGTAAAATCATTTTCACAGCATGAATACGAAAGATTAAAGAAAAAGTAAGTGGATTCCATCTAGAAAATTGTTGTTTCATGGAGACCATTAAAGGAAATATATTCGCTTTGTGGAGATCTTTATTTTTTTTAGTAATTATTATACCGAAATGTATAACATTATATAAAATACATTGTGTCATGATCAATATTAAAATGTGCATTTTGTGTCAATAACAGACTGGGAAATGTGAATATGATCCCTGTCTCCATTCCTCCTGTAATCCACAACCAGCTCCTGTGTTTTTGTCACAGTGAGGGAGAGGTTGTTTTCTTGACACCACTGTGTCTGGGTGATGACTTCTTCTCTGTAGGCTGCCTCGTTATTTGGGATTCGGCCGATCAATGCAGTGTAGTCAACAAATTCAATTAGCAGATTGGAACCCGCCACTGCAGATCAAGAAGGAACAATATACGAATTTTGGGTCTTCCTGAGTTGGTCGAAGGCAATCGACCTTCAGAATGTTTTCCAAAGCTGTTCGCTCGTTTGTTTTCTGACGTTTTGGAGACTCCGCCTGGAATAGACCGGGTACACCGAGCCCCGGTGTTTAACTCCTCTTCTCAACAGAAACCTCGACCTGTGACCATTGCTTTTCATGGCTTCCAAACAACGGTTACCATAATTCGCCAATATCGTCGGTTAGGTATGATGAAGAAGATAAGATAAGGCCGGTCGAAGATTATTTGCCCGGGGCATTAAGTGAACGTTTTAAGTATGAAAGAAAAGTCATGGCAAGAGTTATATAACAGAGTCTATAAACCTTCACTAAATTACCCCGCTCGCCTCAGGATCATTTTGAAAAATGAAATGATGTCCTTCATCCACTGACATGCTTTGTAAACTTTTAACAGTGTAAAGAATTCAAAGGATTTGTCTATAGGAATATCAAACACAACAGCACGATAGCTCCGCGGTATCTATCAGTTCACCAGCGCTTGAATGCCGCCGATTCTTGCAAGTGGAGACGGAGATGCTGGAGAAGACAACGCCCCTCTCGCTACAAGGAGAGCGCGAGCACGTGTCCATGTCCGTGATCTGATTGGATACATCGCCATGACGTTGTATCAGTGTGACGTCATTCACTGGCTCTCATTTTGGAAGGGATTCACTGGGACAGCGCAGATACACCAACAGCTTCGCTCTGGGAAGCGGTCGTTCACCTGCTCCGTGTGTGCGAAGAGACTCATTCAGTTAACCCACCTTGTGATGCTCCGGTGAGTTCTCAATAAATAGAGGCCACATTTCTGTCCGGAGTGAGCAAAGAGTTTTACTCAATCATCCCAGCTGCTGTAACAGCAGCAACTTCACATCAGGGAGAAAGTTCAAATCAGCTCCGTGTTAAATGTTTAACCATCACGGTAACTGATGGTTCATGAGGTTCATGACGGATTATTACTGTCAGATTCTGCTGTTCTTGCGGCTGCTCATCGCACCCAGGACTGAACCCTGGTCACTGAGCATTGGAGGAGTCTGTTCTGCTGACTCCTTAAACTAGACTGGTGTTTAATATTGTGGATCTGTGAAAGATAAATCAGTTCTGTATCAAATCCCGTGTGTCAGGTACTTACAGTCTCTACTACACTCACTATGTACACTAGAAAGGGCACTCGGCCCATCTGGTTTCAGCCCATGTTTCTGTTCCGTATCAGTTTATGAAAATCTATCCCTGCCGTTCCCCTCTCGCTCTCCCTGAGATGACAGGTTGCAACTAGTCGCCACTCCGTGGGATAGGAAATTCCCCTTGAATTCCATAGAATCACAGAAATCTACAACACATTACAGTCCTTTTGGCCCACAATGTTGTGCCGACCATGTAAATTAGTCTCTAAACTGCTTAGAATTGCCCTACCGCATAGCCCTCTATTTTTCTAAGCTCCATGTACCTATCTAAGAGTCTCTTAAAAGATCCTATTTTATCCGACTCTACCACCGTCGCTGGCAGTGCAGTTCATGCACAATCACCACTGTTGTTTAAAAATCTTAGCTCTGACATCTCCCCTGTACCTACTTCCAAGCAGCTTAAACCTATTCCCCCTCGTGTTAGCATTTTCTGCCCTGGGAAAAAGCCTCTGACTATCCACACGACCAATGCCTCTCATCATCTTATACACCTGCATGAATTTCCTGCATGATTTTCTCCGGGCTGAACAAGTCGATGAGCTCACTGTGGTTGTGACGTTGTTCAGGGCTCCGGACGAAGATGGTTAAACTCCTTCTTCTCCGCTCTTTTCAATGTTTTAGGTCACTCTCACAATTTTCAAAGGTCTTTGCTTCGAACTGCTGGGTTGTTACAATGAACCTCTGAAGTCTGACAGCAGACTAGCGAGTGAATGGAGCAGAGTCAGAAACCAAGTTGCCAGTCAGGGATTTGGGGCTCCAGAAACAGATGGGGCCTGGAGTTTACAAGGAGGAGGAAGAAGACAAACCGAACCTGCAGGATGTGGCTACAGATGAAAGATCAGACACATTTGGAAACTGATTGATTGAAAAAAAAACTGGTTAATTTCTGCAAAATACTGGAAGAAATCAACAGATCCGGCAGCAAATGTAGAGAGGAATAAATAGAAAACGTTTAGTCCGAGCCTGAACTGCACAGTTCCTCCAGCATTTTGTGTGTGTGTATGTGTGTGTGTGTGTGTGTGTGTGTGTGTGTGTGTGTGTGTGTGTGTGTGTGTGTGTGTGTGTGTGTGTGTGTGTGTGTGTGTGTGTGTGTGTGTGTGTGTGTGTGTGTGTGTTTTTCTAGCAACTGCAGAATCTCTTGTGTTTTATATCTGCCTTTGAAAGAGGGTTGTCCGAGAGGCTTTAGGTAAATGGAATGCCTGTTGATATTGAGTATATTGTTTTTGGGAGCTGCTTTCTACGTTAAAACAGTTACTGAGTTTTCTACACAGAAAAAACCCTGCGGTGTGGACATGAAACCGGTACTAGCAGGAATGTTTAATGGCACCGCGATTACCCATACAACCCTGGGTTTAAAATTTCGCTGCCTCTGAAGCAACGATCAAATGCGCAGGCGTCAAGATTGATGACGTCACCGAATAGCACGCATGCGCGCCGTACACAAAGTCGCTCCGGATCGGTAAAGGTAAGAATGATTTTCCGGGCTGCTATCTTAAACACCGACTGAGGGACATTTGCTGTGAACTCCGGACATCATAGTCCGCAATCCTGGGACAGTCCTGCTCTCTTCCCTCTCTCTCAGCCCCACGATCCGTACACGGGCCCCGGGGAGCTTCCGGCCGCTGAGGGAATGGGAACCGATGGATCTCTCAGACACAGCTGAGCTCCAGCTATCTAAACGCAAGGATTAGGAACTCGGAGAAAGGGAACAAAATCTTTTACATCTCCAGTTGAGAAAATCACCTTTGTTCTATCTCCGATTACAAACAAGAGAAAATCTGCAGATGCTGGAAATCCAAGCAACACACACAAAATGCCGGAGGAACTCAGCATTAGTACTCTTTTCCATAGATGCTGCCTGGCCTGCTGAGCTCCTCCAGCATTTTGTGTGTGTTGCTTGAGCTACCTCCTCTCGTTCTGCCCTTTTCTACCGGTGAGAACATGTTTTGTCCCGTTCTCCCTGGGTACGTAATGATATCAAACAACTTTGTCCTGGGGAAAAAGCGGTTTTCACATCACAAATGTGCCAGACTCCAGTGAGACAGAAAGACTACTGCCCTTCCCTTCATATTCATTGGGATTGCCATCACTGAGTTCACCACCGTCAGTCACTTGGGGGAGGGTTCAGGGGAAATACTTATGTACAATACGGAAACTGGTGTTGCAGTATTGTGGTGATGCAAAATTTGCTGGAGAATTTGCAAGTGGGGAGTGATATTTGGAAATCTGACCTTTGAAAGTATCATTTAGCAAGCAAATCACATGTGGACGGTTTGCAAAAGTTCTAGTGAGAAAATCCTTTATAACCCACAACAGGCCTGTTACATAGTTTGTGTGAGAGTGCCTATGAACTCGATCAAACCCAGAGGAGATCAAAGTTTTTATCGACAGTGATTTGTTAGCTGTTAAAAGAAATACCTCCCTATTTAAAATTCAGTGTGCACGTCTTGTTGTCAGTGGGTAAAAATTGCACAGCGCAAGGTGTTTCGGCACACCGGTCATTACAAATTAGACGGGACATTGGTGGGAAGGTGGGGAGACCTCCAGTGTCCCTGATACCCTCACATACAAGACGTGCATCCAGCTGCAGCTTGTAACCCTGCACTTTAAGGAGCTGGAGCTGGAAATGGATGAATTCTGGATCATCTAGGAGTTGGAGGGGGTGATAGTTATAACATCAAGAGAGGTGAGTTACACCCAAGGTGCAGGACACAGTAAACTGGGTGAGAGTCAGGAAGGGGAATGAGGTTAAATAGCCGTCACAGAGTACTCTTGGGGTCATCTCATACAACAACAGGTAGACCACTTTGTAAACTTTTGGGGGGATTACCTGGCAGAGGAAAGTCAAATGTCCATATGTTCTCAACCCCAGATCCATTGATATCAATAGGGGTTAGCCTGTCTCCATTCCTTTTGTAGTCCACAACCAGTTCCCTTGCTTTTGTGACATTGAGGGAGAGGTTGCTTTCTTGACACCCAGACAGACGTTGTTCAGAACTCAGATAGAGTCAGCAGACAAAAGGTTGAGCATGGTGCGATGAATGTGCTGAGCTGTGTATATCACAATGCAAGAAGCCTCGTAGGAACGCCCGATGAGCTCAGGACAGGGAATTGTGATATTGTAGCCATTATTGGGACTTGGTTGCACCGAACACTCTGAGAGATTTAGAGGAGCAAACTTTGCAGAGATTGCAGTCTATGCTAAAAAACAAAGGTTGATATAGTAAGCGATTTTAACTTTTTATATATTTAAGGACCAAATGGGGTAGAGTTTGTCAAATGTGCCCTTAATCAGGATGTAGAATTCCCGATGTAGAAGTGTGCAATAAGCTGTTAGGAAATGATCCATTGTTAGTGACTGAAATTAGTGTATGTAAACACTTCATATCTAGCGATCGTAACAACATAAGAGTCCAAGTAAATATGGAAAAAAAAAAGCGGGCTGGATGATGAGCTGAGATTCTAAATTGGAGGAAGTTCAATTCTGATGGTATCAGAAAGATCTAACAAGTGTGGATTGGGACTGGCTGTTTTTCTCGAAAAGCAGTACTTGCAAGTGGGAGTTCTTCAGAAGTGAGGGTATAGAGTTTGTATATGCCTGCCAAAATAAAAGTTGTAAGGTAACTGGTGCAGGGAACCGTGGTTTTCAAGAGATATTGAGGTCCCGGGTATTTTGTTCCTCTAAATGTCTCAGACTGCTGGGTGCTACCAAGAATCATTAATGGCTACAGTATCATAATGCCACGCCCTGAGCTCATCTGACTTTTTGTTTTAGAAACTTTGTTTCTAAAGCTTCCTAATAGTTTTTGCTCTTTTGTTTGCCCTCTCTTAGGTGTTTCTGTTGGCTTTGTCTTCTTATTCCAGCCACGGTTGTGTCCTCCTGCCGTTTCAATGCTTCCACTTCTTTGGGATGTATCGATCACTCAGTTCCCGAATTGCTCCCGGAAACTCCAGCCATTGCTGCTCCATTGTCAATCCTACCTTTTCCCTTCCAAACAAGTTTGGCCAGCTTCTCTGTTATAGAAATGTGGAGAAGTTCAGTACAGGAACAGGCTATTTAGCCCATTTTGTCAATGCCAAAAGAACATTAAAGCTTTCTAATGCAACTACCTGCACTGGAACCAACGGCCTCCATACCCCTACCATCCAGGCTCCCATCCAAACTTTTCTTAAGTGGTAAAATTGAGCTCATGTTCACCACTCGTGCTGGCTTCTTTTCCACACTCTCACGGCCAATTCAATGAAGAGGTTTTACACATATTCCCCATAAATTTCACCTCCCCACTTAACCCATCACTTCTGGTTGTCATCACACTTAACATCAGTTGAAAAAGCCTGCTTGAATTTACCTGTTCTATGCCCTTATATTTTTTCTACACAGGAACATAGAAAACCTACAGCACAATACAGGCCTTTTGGCCCACAAAGCTGTCCCAAACATATCCTTACCTTCGCCAAGGCCCTCTAATTTTCTAAGCTCCAGGTATCCATCCAGGAGTCCCTTAAAAGACCCTTTCGCTTCTGCGTCCACCAGGGCTGCTCACCAATCTCTGTGTAAAAAAAAACTAACTTCGATACTTTGAACAATTCCTCAATGCAATGTATAATTTCCTTGTCTCTGTTTAGTGCATTTTTTAGGTGTATAAGATGATGAGGGGCATTGATCGTGTGGATAGCCAGAGGTTTATTCTCAGGGTTGAAATGGCTAACATGAGGGGGCATAGTTTTAAGGTACTTGAAAATAGATACCGAAGGGATGTCAGGGTTATTTTTTTTTTGCACAGAAAGTGGTGGGTCTGTGTAATGCACTGCCAGCAGCGGTGGTCAATGCAGATACAATAGGGTCTTTTAACAGCCTCTTAGATAGGAATATGGTGCTTAGAAAAATAGAAGTCTATGCACTTCGGAAATTCTTCGCAGTTTCTAGAGTAAGTTACATGGTTGGCACAACATTGTGGGCTGAATGGCCTGGAACAATAGACAATAGATAGTAGGTGCAGGAGTAGGCCTTTCAGACCTGCTAGCCAGCATTGCCATTCACTGTGATCATGGCTGATCATACACTTTCAGTAACCCATTCCTGCCCTCTCTCCATATCCCTTCACCCCACTATAAGATGTCTATCTAACTCTCTCTTAAAAGCATTCAGAGACTTGGCCTCCACTGCCTTCTGGGGCAGAGCATTCCACATATCCACCACTCTCTGGGTGAAAAAGTTTAGGCATCTCTGTTCTAAATGGCCTACCCCTTATTCTTAAACTGTGGCCTCAAGTTCTGGACTCACCCATCAGCGGGAACTTTCTTACTGCCTCCAGTGTGTCCAATCCCTTAATAATCTTATAAGTTTCAATCAGATCCACTCTCATCCTTCAAAATTCAAGTGTATACAAGCCCAGTGGCTCCAATCTGTCAACATATGACAGTCCCACCATTCCAGGGATTAATCTTGTGAACCTGCGCTGCACTCCCTCAATAGCAAGAATATCCTTCCGCAAATTTGGAGACCAAAACTGCACACAATACTCCAGAACATGCTGTAGATTTCTATGTTCTAGGTTGAACAGCGAAATCACTTTTTTTCTTTAATCTGTGCAGGGTCCATGATTTTAATGCCAGTTTTCCACACTCCCATAGAGCCTTTCTCCATCTCCTGAGTAAACATAGATGAAAAATTATTTAAGATCTCCCCCATGTGCTTTCGTTCCACAAGTGGATCACCATTCCGGTCTTCCAGAGGACCAGCTTTGTGCCTTACAATCCTTTTGCTCTTGATCTATCTGGAGAATCCCTGTGGATTATCATTCATCATTTCTGCAGGACAATCTCATGCCATCTGGATTTATTTCTTATGTGTTCTCTTGCATTTCTTATCCTGCCTATCCCTGTTATACAACTTCATTTTATGCTTCACCAGGGTCTCAATATCCCTTGAAATCCAAGGTTCCCTACAGTTTTTTATCTTCACTTTTTATTCTGAGAAGCAAATTCCCCCTTTGTACTTTAAAAATTTGGCTTTGAAGGACTCCCATTTACCAAACACACCTTTGCCATAAAGCAGCCTGTCCCAGTCCACAGTTGCCAGATCCTAGTATCTTAATTCAAGCCCTGAACACATCCACCTTTCCTACGCTGCTCCTTGTATTGAAATATACAGGGCTCAGCATATTCACTGCACCATGCTCAACTTTTTCATTCCTGACTTTGTCGGAGGACTGAACACCAACTGTCTCCATCACCCCTCCACTATCTGTTCTATTATTCAGGCTCCCATTCCCCCTGCAAGTTTAGTTTAGCCCCCCTTACCCCCACCTCCCTCCATGCAGCTCTGTCACCCCTTTGGCTTTCCTCTCCCAGATCAATAAAAAGGAGGTGCATACCAGGTACAGGCAGATAGGAACAAATGGGGTACTTATGAAATACAGGAAATTCAAGTGAACACTTATGAAAAAAATAAAAGGAGGCATGAGCTTGCCTGGGCAGAGAAGGTGAAGGAGAATCCTCAGGGATTCTGCAGATATGTTTAGAGCAAATAGATTGCAAGGGAAAAAATTAATCCTCTGCATCAGAATGGTAATCCATATGAGGAGACAAAGTAGATCGGGGAGATTATTTTTGCATCCGTATTTACACTGGAGATGGACACAGAGTCTATAGAAGTGAGGCAAAGCAGCAACAACTTCTTAAGGCAAATTAGTGTGGATAAATCTGGGACTCTGGGACTCTGCGGAGGACAAGTGCAGAAACTGTCAGGGCACAAGCAGAGATATTTAAATAATCCTCAGTGGCAGGTGAGTTATTGGAGGATTGGAGGACACTGTTTGAGAAAGGCTCTAAAAATAAACTAGGAAATTGTACATTGATGAGCTTGACATCAGTAGTGACGTTATGTGCTGGACCCGGACAAGTATTTGGATAGATGTGGACTGATTAAGGATAGACAGCATGGCTATGTGCATGGCAGGTCATTTCTAACTAATCTTATAGAGTCTCTCGAGGAAGTTATCAGGGAAGTGGATGAAGGCAAGGCAGTGGATGTTGTCTACATGGACTTTAGCAAGACTTGACAAAGTCTCATATGGGAGGTTGGTCAAGAAGGTTCAGTCAATCAGCATTCAAGATGAGATAGTAAATTGGATGAGACACTGACTTTGGCAGAAGCCAGAGTGTGGTAGCAGATGGTTGCCTCTCTGACTGGAGGCCTCTGATTAGTGGTGTGCCACAGGGATCAGTGCTGGATCTGTTGCTGTTTGTCATCTATATCAGTATTCTAGAGGATAGTGTGTTTAACTGTATTAGCAGATCTGTAGATGAAACGAAGATTGGTGGTGTAGTGGTCAGCGAGGAGGACTATCATGGCTTGCAGTGTTATCTGGACCCACTGGGAAAATGGATTGAGAAATGGAAAATGGAATTTAATGCAGACAAGTGTGAGTTGTTGAACTTTGGTCTGACCTACCAAGGGAGGTCTTTCAGAGTGACTGGTCGGGCACAGAGGAGTGTTGTAGAAGAAAGGGACCTGGGAATACAAGTCCTTAATTCACTGAAAGTTTTATCACGGTTAGATAGAGACGGAAAAAAAGATTTCAGCCCATTGGCTTTGATGAACCAAATACTGACAATAGATGGATGTTATGTTGACTTGTAGAAGACATTGGTGAGGCCTAATTTGGATTATTGTGTGCAGTTTTGGTCACATACCTACAGGAAAGATGTAAAAGAGTTTCAGAGTTCAGAGAAATTTCACAAGGATGTTGCCAGGTCTGGAGGGCTTGGATTATAAGGAAAGATTGAACAGGTCAGGACTTTATTCTCTGGAATGTAGAAGATTGAGGGGAGATTTGATTGTGGTAGAGGGGCATAGATAGCGTAAATGCAAGCTGGCTTTCTCCACTGAGACAACAAGAGGCCATGGGTTAAGGGTGAAACATGAAACGTTAAGGGAAGCATGAGGGGAACTTCTTCACACAGACAGTCTTCCGGATGTGGAATGAGCAGCCAGCACAAGTGGTGCATGCGAGCTTGATTTTAACATTTAAGAGGTTCGTGTAGGTACCTGGATTGGGAGTGGGCAGTTTAAATAGTTCAGCACAAACTAGATGGCCCAAAGGGCCTGTTTCTGTGTTGAAATTTGCTATGACTGTGACAACAACCTGAAATAATACAAAAATTCACCCTAAGTCCTTTTAACAGCTGTGCGGACCAACCAGTCATTTCAGCAGGAATTTTTATATGGCGTTAAAACTGTGGCACATTAAGTTAATAATACATAAAAGAAAATCCCAGCTGCACGTCAAGAGACTATTTGTGTGAGACTGTTTCAGTTACTGTGGGGCCAGGCACCCATGCAGCTCAGCAGGAACAGGGAGTAATACCAATGGAGAGAGTCAAACTGAGCCAGGGTTTAAACTGGAGATGGCAAAAATGCCCCATTCTTATAGAGACAGGAAGAACATCAGAGAATTGATGGTCATTCCAGATACCAGCACACTGCCCAGTCAGGAGAAGATTTCAGACAGACAGACATACTTTATTGATCCCGAGGGAATTTGGATTTTGTTACAGTTGCACCAACCAAGAATAGAGTAGAAATATAGCAAAATAAAACCAAAAATAATTAAATGATAATAAGTTATGCAAAGTGGAAATAAGTCCAGGACCAGCCTATTGGCTCAGAGTGTCTGACATTCTGAAGGAGGAGTTGTAAAGTATGACGGCCACAGGCTGGAATGACTTCCTGTGACACTCAGTGTTGCATCTCAGTGGAATGAGTCTCTGGCTGTATGTACTCCTGTGCCTAACCAGTACATTATAGAATGGATGGGAGACATTTTCCAAGATGGCATGCAACTTGGACAGCATCAACTTTTCAGACACCACCGTCAGAGAGTCGAGTTCCACCCCCACAACATCACTGGCCTTACGAGTGAGTTTGTTGATTCTGTTGCTGTCTGCTTCCCTCAGTCTACTGCCCCAGCACACAACAGCAAACATGATAGCACTGGCCACCGTAGACTCGTAGAACATCCTCAGCATCATCTGGCAGATGTTAAAGGACCTCAGTCTCCTCAGGAAATAGAGACGGCTTTGACCATTCTTGTAGACAGCCTCAGAGTTCTTTGACCAGTCCAGTTTATTGTCAATTCGTATCCCCAGGTACTTGTAATCCTCCACCATGTTCACAGTGACCCTTTGGATGGAAACAGGGGTATCTGGTGCCTTAACCCCCCTCAGGTCCACCACCAGCTCCTTAGTCTTTTTCACATTAAGCTGCAGATGATTCTGCTCAGACCATGTGACAGTTTTCCCACTGTAGCCCTGTACTCAGCCTCATCTCCCTTGCTGATGCATCCAACGATGGTAGAGTCATCAGAAAACTTCTGAAGATGGCAAGACTCTGTGGTGTAGTTGAAGTCTGAGGTATAGATGATGAAGACAAAGGGAGACAGGACAGTCCCCTGTGGAGCCCCAGTGTTGCTGACCACTCTGTCTGACGCACAGAATTGCAAGCACACATACTGTGGTCTGCCAGTATTTATCTGTCTAACTTGGGATTAACCTCACTGTAACAGTGTGATACCAGATCAAAGCTTGGCAACTCAAGTAATCTCATCTGTAATGTTGTCCTAAACCCATTGATGGATTCTGTATATCTTTTTACAGGTTAAAAATGAGAAGAAATTTGTCTCCAGGAAGCTCAAACATGGCACACCAGTTTTGTTGACTCTGTCTAGATATTTAATAAGTGGAGCAAGGGATTCAATCGACCATCCTTCCTACTCACACTGTGGGGAGGGATTAACTTGGTCATTTGACCAACTGGCAAGCCTGTCATTTTACACAGGAGAAAGGCCATTCACTTGCTCAGAAAGTGGGAATGGATTCACTCAGTTATCTCAATTGGAAGGTACAAGTTCACACTGGGCAAGGCCATTCATCTGTTCTGTGTGTGAGAAAGGATTCAGTTGGTCTTCCCAACTGTGGACACACCAGTCAGTTCACACCACACTGGGCAGAGGCTGGTCATCTGCTGAATTTCTGGGAAAGGATTCACTCAGTCATTTGACCTAATGGCTCACCAGCGAGTTCACACCAGGGAGCGGCCATTCACCTGCTCAGTCTGTGATAAGAGATTCACTCACTCTTCCACCCTATGGAAACACCAGCGCGTTCATACTGGGGAGAAGCCATACATCTGCTCAGTCTGTGGGAAGAGATTCACTGAGTCATCCACCCTACTGGTACATCAGCGAGTTCACACTGGGGAGAAGCCGTTCACCTGCTCTGTCTGTGGGAAGGGATTTACTCGGTTATCCCACCTACAGAGTCACGAGCGAGTTCACACTGGGGAGAGGCCTTTCACCTGCTCAAAATGTGGAAAAGGATTCACTGATCCATCCAACCTACAGAGACATCAACGAGTTCACACTGGGGAGAAGCCATTCACCTGCTCAGAATGTGGGAAAGAATTCACTGAGTTATCCAACCTGCAGAGTCACCAGCGAGTTCACACTGGGGAGAAGCTGTTCACCTGCTCAGAATGTGGGAAAGGATTCACTGATTCATCCACCCTACAGAGTCATCAGCGAGTTCACACTGGAGAGAAGCCGTTCACCTGCTCAGAATGTGGGAAAGGGTTCACTCATTTATCCAACCTACGGAGACACCAGAGAGTTCACACTGGGGAGAAGCCATTTACCTGCTCAGAATGTGGTAAAGGATTCAGTGAATCATCCACCCTACTGGTACATCAGCGAGTTCACACTGGGGAGAAGCCGTTCACCTGCTCAGAATGTGGGAAAGGATTTACTGCTTCATCTGCCCTGCATAGTCACCAGCGCGTTCACACTGGGCAGAAGCCTTTCACCTGCTCAGTCTGTGGGAAAGGATTCACTCGGTCATCCAACCTACAGAGTCATCAGCAAGTTCACACTGGAGAGAGGCCGTTCACCTGCTCAGTCTGTGGGAAGAGATTCTCTCATTCATCCACCCTACAGAATCATCAGCGAGTTCACACTGGGGAGAAGCCATTCACCTGCTCAGTCTGTGGGAAGAGATTCACTCAGTCATCCCAAGTACAGAGTCATCTGCGAGTTCACACTGGGGAGAAGCCGTTCACCTGTTCAGAATGTGGGAAGGGATTTACTCAGTTATCCCAACTACTGAGTCATCAGCGAGTTCACACTGGGGAGAAGCCGTTCACCTGCTCAGAATGTGGGAAGGGATTTGCACAGTCATCCCAACTACTGAGTCATCAGCGAGTTCATACTGATGAGAGACCATTCCCCTGCTCAGTCTGTGGAAAGAGATTCACACATTCATCCACCCTACAGAGACACCAACGAGTTCACACTGGGGAGAAGCCATTCACCTGCTCAGTCTGTGGGAAGAGATTCACTCGGTCATCTGACCTACAGAGTCATCATCGAATTCACACTGGGAAGAAGCCGTTCACTTGCTCAGAATGTGGGAAGAGATTCACTCATTCATCCACCCTACAGAATCACCAGCGAGTTCACACTGGGGAGAGGGCATTCCCCTGCTCAGTATGTGGGAAGAGATTCACTCGCTCTTCCACCCTGCAGAGACATCAGCAAGTTCACAATGGGGAGTGGCCATTGTTATGAATCCCTAGGTTTCATTTGCTGTGGACTGTCATTTGAAGAGAGAGACAGAGATTAAGAAGGTGAATCAGTCTGACTTACAGCTTATTTACATCGCTCGCAGCTTGTTTAGTTTTAACCGATGACACAGACACTCAGAGTCAGAAGGAGGAAAAACGGAAGGATCAAAATCCAGGAACCAGCGGCCAAGGGTCTGATGCGCCATCAATAACTCTCGGAGACCTGAGGCGAGATATGGGCTTTTATTAGCTGAAAAATCGAACACTCTCAGCAGCAGAACAGCAAGAGATCAAGGAGCCGTGCCTCCAATCTCCTTTATACAGGGGTCTGTGGGAGGACATAGGAGCAGTCAGCAAGGGGGGGGGGGCGTGTCCAGTCAGGTATATGTAGTTCACCACAGGGTCGCTCTTTAGAACTTTCCTATGCCCACAATGGTAGGTTAATTATCAATTCACCATACTTCGAATGTGTGGTTGTGACCCTGTTTGATCCATATCAGTGGATCTGTTTTGAGGTATCCTGTGAAGACCACTGACGTCTTAACCCTTGCCTAGATGTGGTGTGGTAATTCATTTGAAGACAATACCCCTTGTGACAAGTCACTTTCGGTAATAATTCATATGTGGATTTGGAATGATGACAGATAAAGTATACAGCAACTGTCCTCTCATTTTACCACCATGGAACCTGTGGAATTTGACATAATTGCCTTCTCTTGATATTTACCCTGGATTACAAATATCTCTTATCATCTATTCTATGGATGAACTGAACTTTCGCACTTTACCATCTCAAGACTCCAAGCCTTGTTTCCCCTGAGCTCAATAGTTTGGGAGTTATATTTACACACGTCTATACACATAACACTGTTAACTTCTGTTTATCTTGTTTAATTTGCAATTTTTTTAAGTAGATTCTATTAAAGATAGTGGTTTTAACATCAAAACCAGACTCCAGGTGTAGTCTATTGCTGCTGGCTCGTTTCTAAAGCATTAAGGTTCATAACAAATTTGGGGCCTGCGTCTGGGATAGGACCAAATTTGGGGTCTATTGATCGATTTATTATCGATTTGATTGGGGAAATCCCTTTTGATTTATTTGTGTGTGGAAATCAGCAGCAATGGATACTGATAAATTTCTGGAAATGCCAACCCCTGAGGCATTAGTAAAAGCCAAAATGAATGAATTGCTGACTGTTGCTACTGGGCTGAATCTTAAGGTGTAAGGGTGTGTGAAGGACCAGGGTAAGTGTAAAACTGGGAGAGCAGGTAACGTTAAAAAAAAAATACATGAGTTTTTTTTTAATATAATCTAGGCATCCACTCCCTTTTGCAGAGACTGGGATCCCTGGTTCAATCGGTAATGATGTTGTGCATTTCAATGTTCACCTCTCAGTCCTCAATTCTCTAAATGAAAGGGTTATCGCATTTGATCTTTCTTCATATGATGACCCCACCACTCCAGGGATCAGTCTGGTGAATCTTCATTGCACTCTCTATAACAAACATTCTCTAACCTCTTTGTTAATCCTCTGTGGAATTAATTTCCATTTTCTGCAGCCCCGTGTTGCCTCAACCACTCACCCTGCACCCCGTCACTATTTCCACCTTCCCACCTCCTCCCTCGCATATATCCAACTCTCACTCCACATCTCTTGCCCCATCCGTACCCCTCACCTCTTTTTTCTGACTATTTCTGTCCACTCTCAGTCCAGAAGGAAGGTCTCAGCCTGAAATGTTAATGGTTAATTTCTCTCCACAGATGCTGCCCGACCCACTGAGTTCCTCCGACAGTTCGTTCTTTGGTCTATATAACCCTGTTAGTATGGGGAGTGGGATTCCAAGTACAATCTCAACAAAACACGCATAATTGTCACGTTTCCCGAATCATTGGCCCCACTTGCATGTCAAAAGTTTGCCGGTGTTTGCCCCCATGTGTGAATCCCTCTGCTCGCCACCACCGTGTGCTCAGACGGTTCCACAGATTTCCACCGGGACAAACATCCTGTCCGCCCCTCTCACACCATCTTTTTCCTATCAATAAAATCCCTCCTCTCCCTCCCCGCGGAATCGGCATCAAACCGACGGGCCGAACGGTCTCCTCCTACTTCGAGGCGATACATCAGACTCTGGCCGCAGGAGACGCTTCACAAACGCCCCAATTTCCCTCGGAGGGAAATTAAAATAAATCAGAAAGCGGACATTTACTCCGCTGTGATGGGGAGTTCGAGGTCGGAGTGGGGGTAACACCCTCTCGGCTTGTCCGCCTCTGCGACGGGTGGTAATGAGTGATTGACATCGTTTTGCACTAATGGGAATAGCGCAGCTCCTGAATTCTCTGCTGTCAGCGGTGAGGGAGGGAGTGGTCACGTGATTATTTCCCAGCTGTTAAACTGATAAAGCCCGAGCTCACCAGCACGCGGACGACACCGCGCACGTGAGGGCAGATCACGGTGTCAGGAGCGGGGGGGGGGGGGGGGGGGGTCGTCGTGACGTCACCTGTGGTGGTGCGCTCACATTTAAAAGCACCTTATTGGGCGTTCCTTATGATTTCGGAGGGACAACAACATTAATCACGGGTTTCATCACTCAATCCAGTGTTGTGAGATGTAAAGTCTCCTGTTATGTGTCCGGCTGTGCCGTGTTGTTGGTGGAGTGGGCAGCGAGGTGTTTGTCTCGATTCGGGTCACAACACCAGAATTGCCAGCGGGGTCCACACACAGTGTATTAGTCAACAGAAAACCTCTCGTCCTTGCAGTCTTTGTCTCCTGGTGAACTCAACACCCTGACAGTGTGGACCATAGGTATCCTTCTTCACCCACCCCGTTTTTATTCACTTTATGAACATACAATCAATCCGTGCACGGTATATAATCTGTTGTTACTGTTGTGTTGTTGTGTTGCTCTGGAGCCGGAGTAATAATTATTTCGACCTCATTTTCACGTGTCTGCTGAAAATGGAATTAAGCAACCCTGAATCTTGAATAAACATTTCAGCAGCTGAGCGTCACATTTCTGTCTCTCAGCGTTATTGCGGCAGAGCGCCACCTGGTGACAATGGAGTCCACAAATCAGTGTGTCCTGTTATTGCGGCAGATCACCACCAAGTGGCAGTGTTGTCCACAAAAGGGGGAGGTTTACAGCGATAAGGAGGGGTGTCGGGGCTGGAAGCCAACTGCAAGTGGATGAAGTGCCAGACCTGCCGATAACCTCTCTCCTCATCACGAGTCAGGGTCCCAAACTGTCCTTCTATATGAGGCAACTTCTCAACATCGGGACTGTTGTGGTCATCTACTGTTTCCAGTTTTCCAGTTGTGGCCTCCTCGACATTAGTGAGACCCGATGTAGTCTCTGCTTTCTGCACTCTGTCCCGATGAGATTCTGCAGATGTTGGAGATGCAGAGTAACAAACACAAAATGTTGTAGGAAGTTAGGAGGTCCGGTAGCTTCTATAGAGGGGGATAAAGCAAAACAGAGATTTCCTGCCGAGACCCTTCATCGGGACTGGAAGTGCGGAGAAGCCGGAATAAGATGGTGCGGGGAGTGGAAAGTGTCCAAGCTGGTAGGTGATAGGTGAAGCCTGATAAAAGTGAAGGTGAGTGGGTGGGGGAGGAGGGAGATGAAGTGAGACGCTGTGAGCTGGCAGGTGGAAAATGCAAAGGGTTGAACAAAAAGGAATCTGATAGGATAGGAGAGTGGATAATGGGGGGAAAAAGTAAAAGCGGAACGAGAGAGAGACAATCCGCAGTGGGGAAGAGTGGAGACAGGATGGAGGAGACGGGCGTGTGGGTTGATGAAAAAAAAAGGTAGAGGTAGAAGTTAAAGATATCGATGTTCATGTCATTGAGGAGTAAACTACCCGGATGTAATATGAGGTGTTGCTCCTCCAACCTGATAGTGCGCTCATCGTGTTAGTTAAAGAATGAACTGGAAGGGAGAGTGGATTAATAATTTCCCTCTGGGATCCGTATTAAGTCAATCCTCTCTCAACTTAAACCAGTGCCCTCTGGTTGTTGATTCCACAAAGGTGGGGAAAAGGACTGTGCATATACCACATTTCTGTACCCTCATGGTTTGGAACGCCTGCATAAGGTCACCTCAATCTCCTGCAATTCAAGGTGTGAAATCCCAACCTGTCTCTCCAGAACTCAGTCCCTCGAGTACCGGCACCATTCTCGTAAACCTCCCCTGCACTCATTCCAGCATGACGTCCTCTCTCCTGTAGCAGAATGACCAAACAGGAGGAAATCTGCAGCTGCTGGAAATTCAAACAACACACACAAAATGCTGGTGGCACTGTCAGAAGCACTGTCAGTGACGAAGGGTCTCGGCCCGAAAAGTCGACAGTGCTTCTCCCATTACATGTTGCCTGGCCTGCTGTGTTCCACCAGCATTTTGTGCAGAATGACCAAAACTGAATACAATAATCCAGGCGTGAATACCCTAATCCTAATGAAACCTCACTGGCCTCTTCTTCAGACCATGAGCCATGAGATATCGGACAGAGGCCGCTCAGCCAATCAAGTCTGCTCCGCCATTCCTTCGTGTCCAATTGATTATCTCTCTCAACCCCATTCTCCTGCCTTCTCCCCATAATCTTTGAACATCCATTTAAAATACACTCAATGACTTGACCGCTACTCCGTTCACATATATAACCATATAACAATCACAGCACGGAAACAGGCCATCTTGGCCCTCCTAGTCCGTGCCGAACACTTAATCTCACCTAGTCCCACCTACCCACACTCAGCCCATAACCCTCCACTCCTTTCCTGTCCATATACCTATCCAATTTTACCTTAAATGACACAACTGAACTGGCCTCTACTACTTCTACAGGAAGCTCATTCAACACAGCTATCACTCTCTGAGTAAGGAAATACCCCCTCGTGTTTCCCTTAAACTTCTGCCACCTAACTCTCAAATCATGTCCTCTAGTTTGAATTTGCCCTACTCTCAATGGAAACAGCCTGTTCACGTCAACTCTATCTATCCCTCTCAAAGTTTTAAATACCTCGATCAAATCCCCCCTCAACCTTCTACGCTCCAATGAATAGAGACCTAACTTGTTCAACCTTTCTCTGTAACTTAATTGCTGAAACCCAGGTAACATCCTAGTAAATCGTCTCTGCACTCTCTCTAATTTATTGATATCTTTCCTATAATTCGGTGTCCAGAACTGCACACAATATTCCAAATTTGGCCTTACCAATGCCTTGTACAACTTTAGCATTACATCCCAACTTCTGTACTCAATGCTTTGATTTATAAAGGCCAGCGTTCCAAAAGCCCTCTTCACCACCCTATCTACATGGGAATGAATTCTAAAGATTAAAATTCCTCCTCATCTCTGCTGTCAGTGGATGCCCTATACATTGAGGGCCGTGTCCTCTGGTCCCAGATTCACACAGTACAGGGTGCATCTTCTTCACAGCCACTCTGTCGAGGCCTTTCAATATTTAATAGTCTTCAATGAGATCCCCTCTCTTTCTTCCAGACCAGCGAGTACAGGGTCAAAGCCGTCTAATGCTCCTCATACTTAACCATTTCATTCCTGGAATCACCCTCGTGAAACTTCTCCGGACCAGCCCCAATACGAGAGTAGCATTTTCTCAGATAACAGGTCGGAAACAACTCACAATACACCGAGCGATCTGACCAATGCGTTTTAAAGCTAGTGTCACATCCTTGCTCTTATATGCTAACATTACTGTTGCCATCCTTAATCAACACAATCTGCAAGCAAAACAACAGGGACTCCTGCTCAAGGACTCCCAAGTACCTATGCTCTTCTGATTTTTGAATTTTCTCCCACTTATTTTTTTTCTACGTCCCTATTCCTTCTACAAATTGTACATGACCGTTCCCTTGCATACACTGTTACATTTGCCACTTCGTTGCCTGTTCTCCAAAACTATCGAAGTCTTCCTGCAGACTCCCACTTCTCTCGAAACTACCTGCCCCTTTCGTATCCTTGTATCAACTGCAAAGTTCGTCACCAAGGTATCAATTCCGTTATCCATATCATTCAGATTTAACACGAAAAGATGCGGTCTCAATACTGACCCCTACAGAACACCATGAGATACCGACAGCAAAACAGAAATGTCCACATTATTCTGACTCTTTCTCCCTTGTCGGTCAGCCAACCTTCGATCCAAACACGTCTCTTTCCTGTAATTCCATGAGCTGTCATCTTGTTAGGCAGCCTCACATGCAGCAACTTGGAAACATAGAAACATGAAAATCTTGCAGCACAGTATAGGCCCTTCGTCCCACAAAGCTGTGCCAAACCTTAGAAATACCTAGGCTTACCCATTGCCCTCTATTTCTCTGAGCTTCATGTACCTATCCAGGAGTCTCTTAAAAGACCCTATCATTCCGGCCTCCACTACCACCGCCGGCAGCCCATTCCACACACTCACCACTCTCTGCGTAAAAATCTTACCCACGACATCTCCTCTGTACCTACCTCCAAGCACATTTAAACTATGCCCTCTCGTGTAGTCATTTCAGCCCTGGGGAAAAGCCTCTGACAAACCCCATGATCGATGCCTCTCATCATCTTGTACACCTCTATCAGGTCATCTCTCATCCACCGTCACTCCAAGGAGAAAGGGCCGAGTTCATTCAACTTCTTCTCATAAGGAATTCTCCTCAATCCAGGCAACATCGTTGTAAATCGCCTCGGCAACATTTCTATGGCTTCCACGTCCTTCCTGTAGTGAGGCGACCAGGACTGCGCACTATATTCCAAAATGCGTCTGATCAGGGTCCTATATAGCTGCAACAGTAAGTCACGACATTTAAACTCAGTCCAATGGTGGATGAAGGCCAATGCACCGTACGACTTCTTAACCACGGAGTCAACTTGTGTTGCAGCTTTGAGTGTCCTATGGACTGGAACCCCAAGATCCCTTTGATTCTGCACACTGTCAAGAGTCTTACCATTAATGCTATATTCTGCCATCATATTTGACCTATCAAAATGAACAACCTCACACTTATCTAGGTTGAACTCCATCTGCCACTTCTCAGCCCAGTTTTGCATCCTGTCAATGTCCCACTGTAACCTCTATCATCCTTCCACACGATCCACAGCACCCACAACATTTGTGTCATTAGCAAAATTAATAAACCATCCCTCCACTTCCTCATTCAGGTCAATTATAAAAATCAGAAAGAGTAGGGGTCCCAGAACCGATCCCTGAGGCACCCCACTGGTCACCGACCTCCATGCAGAATATGACCCGTCTACAACCACTCTTTGCATTCTGTGGCAAGCCAGTTCTGGATCCACAAAGCAACGTCCTCTTGGATCCCATGCCTCCTTGCTCTCTGAACCAGCCTTGCATGGGGTACCTTGTTAAAGATCATCTGAAAATCCAAGCAAACAACATCCTCTGCTTTATCTATCTTGCCTGTTATTTCCTCAAAATATTCCAAGAGATTTGTCAGGCACTATTTCCTGTAAAGGAATCCTGCTGACTTTATCCTACTTCATCATCCTCCCCAATTACAGTACCCAAAAAACTCACCCTTAATACACCCGGACATATTCCTGACCACTGAGCTCAGACTAACTGTCCTGTCATCTCACTGGACAACATTTTTTTAAAGTGTTGCTTCCTCAGAATTGTTTTGTTTATGATAGACTGCTTGACGATTAACACAAATATAATTTCAGACTACTTGTATCAGGTAGGAATTTGGAAAAACGACAAATTATCTTTTATTGAATATATTATATTTAATTGCATAATGGTGCTGATGCTTTGCAATAGTGCAACTAAGTTAAAAATATTTTGGTAATGGTTTTCATTTGTACTCAGTATCCGAGGCTTTTCGCTTAAGTGTCCAACAATAATTCGCAGCGTTGCTGGATTCAGTGGAAACTGCGTGAATAGATGAAGAGTCGGTCATCTTTGGTCCAAATTCCGTTTGGACCGTCGGGGTCACCAATGTAGCGATGTGCTACATACAGAGCGAGAGACACCGACACGCATTCAGTAAGTCATTCTGAGACTAGTTTATTCAAACTTCGCGGCGCTGGCATTTAATCCTTAGCGCCCGCCCTCTCCGGGCGGAAATGACGCCAGAGCTGTATTACTAAAGTCTCTCCAGAATGTTCTCCAGAATGATATCACAAAAAGCACATGACAAAACAGACTACACCAGAAAATCTACATAATGTTTGGTAATCCCCAATTCCAGAGTCCAGAGAGGCGGCTGCGTATTAATATCGCGCTACCTTCTTAGCGCGTTTCCCGGAAAGGAGAACCAAACCCACCAGACAAAACGAGACGACCCAGACACACCAAGAGACCAACTCTACCACACAACAAACCAAAAACTAAAGCTACAAGACCTACCCAAAACCACATAATTACACATAGTTATATCTAATGTATAGTTACAACAGTGCAGACAACATCAAATTGATTAAAAAAAAAACAGACCATGGGTACAGTAAAAATAGTCCAAAGAAGTTAACAGACTATAAGTTGAAAAGAAACCACCACACAGTTTCCACAAGTCCTCAGGGTCCCGATAGACTCGTCATCCCATGCAGTCGGCAGAAGGCATTCCCGTGAACTGGAAGGCCCGGCATTCCCGTGAATGTTCTCCGGACCCGCTCCAATACGAGCACATCTGTTTTCGCAGGTTGTAAACTGTTCACAATTTACCAAGAGCGATCTGACCAATGCGTTTTAAAGCTACAGTGTCACGCCCTTGTTATTATATGCTAACATTACAGTTGTCATCCTTCATCGATTCAATCTGCAAGCAAACCTTTAAGGACTCCTGCTCGAGGACTCCCAAGTACTTATGCACCTCTGATTTTTGAAATTTCTCCCATTTATTCATTTTTTCTCTCCGCCCTTATTCCTTCCACAATTGTACATGACCGTACATTTGCATACACTGTACATTTCAGTACATTTCATCCATGACTTCGTTGTCCCTTCTCCAAACCTATCGAAGACCTTTTACAGACTTCATCTTTGCTCTAAACTATCTCTCTCTTATCAGTATCAACTGCAACGTTCTGTGGATGCTGGAAATCCAAGCAACACATACACAAAGTGCTGGAGAAACCTAGGAGGCCAGGCAGCATATATGGGAAATAGTAAACAGTCGACGTTTCGGGTCGAGACCCTTCATCAGGACTGGGAACAAAGAAGATGAGACGTCAGAGGAAGAAGTGCGGGGGTGAAAAGGGTAGAAGAAGTGGTCAGTGATAGGTGAAACTGCGAGAGGGGGAGTAGTGAAGAAAAAAAAATCTTAGGATTTTATTTCCTTAACGATCCTCGAAAAATCATTGCTATTCCCTCCACCTCTCTTCAACCACCTCCTTCAGATCTCTGGGGTGTATACCATCTGGTCCAGGTGACCTATTTACCTTCAGACCATATCAGTTTCCAAGAACCTTCTCCCGAGTAACGTAACTTTACACATTCTGACCACTGACATCTGGTACTTCCGTATTCCTGTCGGTGTCTTCGAGAGATAAGAGTGACGTACAAGACTTATTCAGTTCATCTGGCATGACCTTGCACACCGAGCCCATTACTACCTCTCCATCGTAATTTTTCAGTGGTTCGACATCCGCTTCCGCCTTTCTTTTACACTATAATTACCTGAAGAAACATTTGGTATCCTCTTTAATATTACCGGCTAGCTCACTGAAGTGTTCCATCTTTTCCTTCTTAATTATTTTAGTTGCATTCTGTTGGTTTTTAAAATCTTCTCAATCCTTCAACATACTAGTGATTTTTGCTCTCTTTGGTTTTTCTTAACAGCCACGGTTTTGTCACCTTAGCTTTAAAATTCTACTTCCTCTTTGTGATGCATAGAGATTTGAGGGGCGAAGAACATCTCAGGCAGAACTGCAGTCAGCTCGACTTCTTCAGTCTGCAGGAAATTCAAGGGGAACCTCTTCACCCACAGAGTGGTGACTATTTGGACCTCATTCACAGGGACAGTGAGAGGTGAACAACAGGGGAGGATTTGAAAGATCTGCTGTGGAACAGAATCACTGGCAAGGTCCAGCCGGCCTGAGGTGACTCACTGCTGTACACTAGGTGTGTTATAAATTCACTAAGCACCGGAGACAGTGTTTAATATAGAGTTGATTTATTTGTCACAGGTCTAGTCCCATTAAAGGTGACTATGCAGCAGAAGAAACTCCTCACATGCCTGGTGAGCAGCAGCAATAATTGCAGAGTTCAGCACCGACACTCACTCTCGAATTTGCATTCAGCAACGCTGATGAATAAATATTCAGCATGCAGCTCATTGATCCCAGTGTGAACCGGTAGTGTGTGGTAAGTGTAACACGCTGTAAGGTTTCACTGCTAAAGTAACGGCCTCTCTGTAATGTTTCGCTGCTGAGGTAATGGTTTCTCTGTGGCAGCAATGTTTAGGGTAAGACTAGAGGAAATAGGGTTTTCGAGTGTGGGGCTATGCAATGACAGAAATATTCTTTCTTGTGAGTCTGGAAGAGAGATTTTCACGGTTTTTTGCTGGCGAGAGATGAGAAGACGTGAATGGAGAGAGCGGGCCCTTTTTCCTTTTTTTTCAGTTTCTTTACTAACTCTATAGTCAAAATAAGTATTATAGAGCTCAATCGTTTAATTGCATATTGTGCATCGTTTGTTACTTCGGGGTACTGATCTGTACCATGGGAAACATCACACAGCATTCACCGAAATGAGATTTCCTAAGTTTGCTCGGGCTGGGGGGGTGGGGCTATCACCCCGTATATTAAACTGCCAGCTGAAGCGATCGTTACGTCAGGTTAGATGAATGAGTGAATAGCTTCCCTCATTCACAGCAGATGAACAACCTCTCCACAGTGTGTACTGAATGATGCACTTTTGGTTGATTTGGCTGTGAAAATCTCCTGATAAAGTCTGCACAGGTGATTAGTCTCTACCCAGTGTGAACTCGCTTGTGTCTCTGTAGTTGAAATGACCAAGTGAATCCCTTCCCACACATTGAAGCCAGAATTATTCTTCTCCGTCGAGTCTATGCCGTAGGCTCTACTTGGCCGCGTACCCGACGCTGCACCCTAGGCTGTACTGTATGCCGTAGCCTAATGCGCACATTCCTAAAAATGCAACTACGCATCACAGCGACGCAGACGACAAGAACTGTGATTGGTCCACTTAGTAGCAGCCAGTTTCCTTTTCTTTTTCAATCTTTTTATTAAGTTTCAAATTTAATAAGCATAGCAATTATATAACGATACAAAGAGATCGGGATTACATTAATAACGGTTGACACGTAAAAGCACAGATTTCAAATGACAAATATAGTTTAACCTCCTAATCTCATAGCAACTAACCATGAAAGAGATAGTATATAAGGAGAAAAAAATCGTAAACTAGAAAAAACACTAAACTTAAAAAAAGACAGAATTGGGCTGTCATATTACAACGGCTGAAATTATTTGGCGTTAACTCCGCTCGTCTATACAAGAACAAAAACTTATTACACAAGATTCGGAAAGGGTCAACTTACATCATATGAAAATATTGAATAAATGGCCTCAAAGTCTCTTCAGATTCAACCGAAGGATCCACAGTACTACTCCTAATTTTTTCCACGTTTAGGCATGTTATGGTTTGGGGAAACCATTCAAATGTAGTAGGGAGATTGGAATCTTTCAATTTAAGTAAAGTAGATCTGCTGGCCGTTAATGTAACAAATGCAATTAGACGACAAGCTGACGAGGATAAATGACTAGAGTCCATCAGCGGTCGTCCAAAAATTGCGGTAGTAGGATGTGGTTGTAAATCAATACGCAGAACTACTGAGATAATATCTCAAAATATCCTTCCAATATTTTTTTAGAAGAGGACAAGACCAGAACATATGTGTCAAGGAAGCTACCTCGGAATTACATCCATCAGAAACAGGATTTAATGGCAGTAAAAATGTGCTAACTTATCCTTGGACATATGAGCCCTTTGAACCACCTTAAATTGCATGAAGCCATGTCTGACACACACTGAAGAGGTATTTTCTAGTTCAAGAATTTTCTCTCATTTCTGTATAGGTAAAGGTATCCGAAGTTCTCTTTTCCACTCATTCTTAATTTTATCAGAAGTATCCAAGTGTATTTTCATAATTAAATCATAAATAAATGATAATAAGCTCTTCTGATGTGGATTTGAACTTTTTTCCCCCGTAACTTCAATTTGATGTGATATCGGAACAGAAGGTAAAATAACATTCAAAAAGTTTCTAATCTGTAAATATCTGAAAAAGTGTGATCTAGGCGAATTATATATATTAGAAAACTGTTCGAAAGAAATAAAACAATCATCCATAAATAAGTCACGAAAACATAATTTTCCCTTTGTTTTCCATAAAAGAAAAGCTTGATCAATTTAAATGTTTGAAAAAAAATAGATATAATAGAACTCGACAGTATATATTTATTTGGTCCAAAAAATTACCAAAAATGAAACCATATTCCTATTGTATGCTTAATTATTGTAATTTCCATTTGCTTATTAAATTTGGTAAGTGCAAAGGGAACCACAGCCCCTAAAATAGAAGCCAATGAAAACTCCTGTCGAGACTCACGCTCAAGGTTCATCCAACTCTTGTGTCCAAAACATTAAATATCGAATATTAATTGCCCAATAATAAAATCTAGGATCCGGCAAAACCAAGCCGCCTTCCTTTTTTGATTTCTGTAAATATGTCTAATTTAACCCGGGATTTCTATTCTGCCATCCATATGCAGAAATTTTAGAATCAATAATATAAAAAATGTTAGAGATAAAAATTGATACCACCTGAAATAGGTACTGAAATTTAGGTAAAATAATCACCTTAATAGCATTAATGGAACCAATCAAGGATAAGGACAATGGGGACCATTTAGTAAACAATTGTTTAGCCTGATCAATTAAGGATTAACATTAACTTTAAATAAATCGTTGTGTTTCTTAGTAATTTTAACACCCAAATAAATAAAATAATCAGCAAGCAATCTAAATGGTAACTGTCTGTAAATTGAGACTTCCATATTTAATGGGGAAAGCACACTTTTATTAAGATTCAGTTTATAAGCAGAAGAACTACTAAACTGAGCAAGTTGTGTTATTACTGCAGGAATGGATTTCTCTGGATTAGAAATATATAGCGACAGGTCATCTGCATATAGTGATACTTTACGCGTCCCATTTCCATGAGTAACACCAAATATATTGGGTGAATCACGAATAGCAATTGCCAAGGGCTCCAGGCCAATATCTGACAGTAAGGGGCTCAATGGACAGCCTTGTCTAGTACCTTGGAAAAGCCTAAAGAAAGGGGATCTCTGATTATTAGTGAAACAGAAGCCAAAGGTATATGTTATATCAATTGTATCCAAGATATAAATTTTGGGCTGAAAGTAAATTTCTCAAGTATTTTAAACAAATATTCCCATTCAAATGTATCAAACGCCTTCTCAGCATCGACCGAGATAACACATTCTGGTGTCTTAGATAAAGTAGTGTAGACAATGTTCATTAACCTCCAAACATTAAAATGTGTATAATGATTTTAATAAATCCTGTCTGATGCTTGGATACAATTTGTGGCAATATCTTCACCAATCTAATTGCTAATATTTGAGAAAGGATTTTAGATTCAACATTCACAAAGATATAGGTCTGTCTGATGCACATTCAGTGAGATCATTATCATTTTTGGGAATTAAATAAATAGATTTTTCATAAAATGTTTGTGGAAATTTATGTACAAATAAAGCATCTTTAAAAATTCAGCTGTATACTCATCCGGACCAGGTGCTTTACCAGAATTCATTGAATAAATTGCTTTCTTTATTTCCTCTTCAGTAACGGGTGTGTCTAATACTAAATGTTCATCAACTGATAATTTCAGAATATTTAATTTCCTTAAAAATTCTTGCAATATGGTAGAATCATCAGGAAATTCTGATTGGTATAAATTGGTATAAAATTCTTGAAAAAAATTGTTAATTTCATCATGGTCAATCGTCAAAGTACTATCCTGTTGAAGAACCCTATTCATCTGAAGTTTTGCCAAAGCAGCTTTTAATTGGTTAGCCAATAATTTACCCAATTTATCACCAAATATATAAAGTATCTGATTTTCAATTGGCGATGTTAATAACAAATGATGTTGCATCTGAAGTTCAACTCTCTCTTTATAAAGATTCAATTCGGGAGCAATGGAATATTTTCTATCAATTTCTTTAATCTTATCAACCAACGTACTTATTTCATTATTAATTTGAAATTATTTTTTTCAATCCAGCAGAGTGTGAAATAATTTACCCTCGGATATATGTTTTAAAGGCATCGCATGATATCCCATTGAAAATTTCTTCCGTTGAGTTAGTTGAAAAGAAAAAGGCAATTTGTCCTTTAATGAAATTAATAAAATTTAAGCCCTGAAGTAAAATAGAGTTGAAACGCCATTGTTTAGTACCAAAGGTTACATCAGTTAACTGATCATTTCAAAGGTGCATGATCTGAAATGGCAATTGTATCATATTCACAGGCAGTGACAAATGAAACTAACCGAGAATCAATAAAGGTGTAAAGGAATCTAGAGTAATTATGATATACATGAGAAAAAAGAGAGCTCTTTTTCATTAGGATGTAAAAACCTCCTAATTTCTAAAATTCCAGAGTCAACTAAGAAGGAATTAATAAAAATATCAGATTTGTTTGTAAGTACCTGATTAGGCACAGACTTATCCATCATACGTTTCAGACAACAATTAAAAGATCCACCCATTATTACCATATATTCATATAAATTGAGAAGAAATGCAAAAAAGTGCTTAAATTCAGTATAGTCAGTATTTAGTGCATAAATATTAACCAAAACTAATTTATTGTCATAAAATTAACCGATGTTTAATAGAAGTCTATCATATTGGTCTGAAATTGTATCATAGTGAACAAATCAAATCTAGGAGTCTATAAAAAAAAGAAACACCTTTCACCTTAGTCGATGAGTTAGAGTGAAACTTTCCAAAACCTAAAGAAGCGCAGATTATCCTCCTTACTCACATGAGTCTCCTGCGCAAAAATAATCTGAGTATTCAGTCTATGAAAAACTAAAAATCTTCTTCCATTTAATTGGATGATTCAAACCGATCGTATTCCATGAAACAAAATTAATAATGACAAAATTAATTAAGAATATCCATTTTCCTTAAATAAACAATGTAGTATGTAAAGGGTTAACCATATTGCATAGGAAACTCATGAATTAGGAAGAGGGAAAATAGTTTAAAGAGGAAACGGAAGTTACGACAATACAGACATTTTTGTAGTTTCAGTTCAGCCCAAAAGAAAAAAAATACTAGTCTAAAAATAGCCCTACCCCCCCCCCAACCAACAAAGACCAAAAACCTGGCCAATAGACAGCCAGACAACTATCTAAGAACCTCCCTACCCCTGTCTCCCTTGAGGGCAAATCTCCAAATTAAAAAAAAATAAAAAAACAAACCACCCATTGTCAAAACATTACGAGAGGAATGTCAAGCAGATGTTAGAGAAAAACAGCCAATTGCAGACCATTTTAAAAGAAAAGGTCTTAAAAAATGACACAAAATACAATCTTAATAATATTTCAAGAAAAACAAAATAATCAGCAAGTCAAAGTCTTAATGATTTTCAAAAGCAAACAATTAAAAATAAAAAAAGTAAAACAATGAAGGAAAAATAAAGGAACTTTAACATGGAAACATAATAAACATCCGAACGTCAAAACACAGTGCGACTGTAATCAACCCAAGGGCAAAGTTCTAAAGTGTCCAAATCTATAAGCTGGTTATCAACTAATAAACCAGATATACACAGACATAAAGGAACGGTAAATTTCATAGTCATCCATGCTCAAATATTGATCTTCAAAACATTAGACATTTGCGTTCAAGCTTAGATCTTCAAGACATTGTTTTGCTTCATTCACGGATTTAAAGCATTTGAATGATTTGTCAGGCAGAACAACCCTTAGGTGAAAGGGATATAACAAAGCCGGAGGAAGATTCCTCTGATATAATTCTGACATCACCATTTTAAAATGCGATCTTTCTTGCATAACCTGAGGACAACAATCTTCAACAAAATGAAACTTAAGATGCTGATGCTCAGTAACTCCTTTCTGACGAGCAATCCGAATGAAGAGCTCCTTAGTATTCACATTGTGACATCGAAGAATTACATGACGTGGTTTTAACCCTTTCGACGGTTTTGGTTTCAGTGCCCGATGTGCGCGGTCGAGCGCAGGAAGAGAAGGAAAAACCTCCGAGCCAAAGACCTCCATTAAGAATTGAGAAAAAAACTGAGTAAGATGCCGGCTCTCAACGTCCTCACTGAGTCTATTATTCGCAAATTCAGTCTGTGGCTTCGACTCTCCAAATCAATAATCTTGACTTTATTCTGCTCCAATGTATGAGTGATCGAAGTTTGTTTCTTTTCCAAAGAATTCAATTTGTGATCTCTCTGTTTTCCAGCTTATAAGGCACTGAAATTTGTCACTGCTGTTTTTCATTCTTCTTTTCAAGTGTTGCCAATCCACCTTCACTCTCCTTTAGCCATACTTCCAAGGTAGTAAACCTTTTATCAAGTTTTTCATCCAAAAGATTCCAGATAGCCTTTAAAGTAAGTTGAAACTTTTTAGGCTGTTCAAAGACATCTTCTTTCTTCCCATTTCCATTGCCAGTTTCCTCGCCTTCAACTAATGCCTTTCTTCCTCTATAAGCCATTTCAGTCGATTAAAATTCAAATTCAAACATATAAAAGTGTTATAAACACTCTGATAAAGATATTAAAGGGGTGGTAAGTAAATTTAAAATGAGCGGAGCAAGGCCCGAAAGCTACCCACTCCATGCAGCGCCTCCAAGAGAGTCTTTTACCTAATGTAGCCTAACGTGCACATTCCCAAAAATGTAGCTATGCGTCGTGGTGACACAGACCGCAAGAACTGTGAATGGTTCACTTGGCAGCAGCCAGTTTCCTCCTATGAATTTCCAATTGCTTCAAAGTTGGAAAGTGGACCAAGTCGAGGAAAGGTTAAGTGATGTAGTCAGAAAATATGTACATTTGCATGACTCTTCAACGGCAGAGAATAAACACTTGAAAATGGCATCAACTTCGTGCCAAGAAATTTTCACAAACATCGGTTTGGACATTGTGGACTGCACAACGTAATGGGAAAACTTCTCTCTTTCCTGCGCTGCAGTAATTTCAATAAAAGTAACTCTTGTTCAACATCGATTAGCTCCAACTCCAACAAGATGTATTCAGCAGTCGCCATCGTTCCCAACTCAACACGAGTCAATGCAACACAGTAGCATAGAACCCCAACGCCAACTAGCATTTTGGCAGAGTGACACAGGCACAAGAACACACAAGTAGCGTCTATGCAGAGGTAAAATTCAGGCTTCAGATGGTGAATGGCTTCTCCCCAGTGTGAACTCGCAGGTGTACCTTCAGATTAGATGACTGACTGAATCCCTTCCCGCAGACTGAGCAGGTGAATGGCCTCTCCCCAGTGTGAACTGACTGGTGTGCTTGTAGTTGGGGTGACCCAGTGAATCCCTTCCCACAGTCTGAGCAGGTGAATGGCCTCTCTCTGTTGTGAACTAGCTGATGTGCCTTCAGATGACATGACTGAGTGAATCCCTTCCCACATTCTGAGCAGATGAATGGCCGTTCCCCAGTGTGAACTCTCCGATGTACCTTCAGTTCAGATGATGTGATGAATCCCTTCCCACAGTCTAAGCAGGTGAATGGCCTCTCTCCAGTGTGAACTCTCTCATGTAGCTTCAGTTTAGATGAGCAAGTGAATCCCTTCCCACAGTCTGAGCAGGTGAATGGCCTCTCCCCACTATGAACTGACTGGTGTCTCAGTAGCTGAGTTGACAAAATGAATCCCTCCCCACAGTACAAACAGGTAAACAGCCTCTCCCCAGTGTGAACTGACCTGTGTGCTCGTAGGTGGGCAGACTGAGTGAATCCCTTCCCACACTCTAAGCAGGTGAATGGCCGCTCCCCAGTGTGAACTCGCTGATGTACTTTCAGCTTAAATGACTGAGTGAATCCCTTCCCACAGTCTGAGCAGGTGAATGGCCTCTCTCCAGTGTGAACTCTCTGATGTGCCTTCAGTTCAGATGACTGAGTGAATCCCTTCCCACAGTCTGAGCAGGTGAACGGCTTCTCCTCAGTGTGAACTCTCTGATGTACCTTCAGTTCAGATGACTGAATGAATCCCTTCCCACAGTCTGAGCAGGTGAACGGCTTCTCCTCAGTGTGAACTCTCTGATGTACCTTCAGTTCAGATGACCGAATGAATCCCTTCCCACAGTCTGAGCAGGTGAATGGTCTCTCTCCAGTGTGAACTCTCTGATGCACCTTCAGTTCAGATGAGCAAGTGAATCTCTTCCCACAGTCCAAGCAGGTGAATGGTCTCTCTCCAGTGTGAACTCTCTGATGCACCTTCAGTTCAGATGAGCAAGTGAATCTCTTCCCACAGTCCGAGCAGGTGAACGGCCTCTCCCCAGTGTGAACTCGTTGATGTACCTTCAGTTGGCATGACCAAATGAATCCCTTCCCACAGTCCGAGCAGGTGAATGGCCGCTGCCCGTTGTGAACTTGTTGGTGTACCATTAGGGTGGATGACCGAGGGAATCCTTCCCCAAATTCAGCAAAGGACCAGCCTCTGCCCAGTGTGAACTGACTGGTGTGTCCACAGGTGGGATGACCGACTGAATCCCTTCTCACACACAGAATAGGTGAATGGCCTTGTCCCAGTGTGAACTTGGTGATGTCCCTTCAGATGAAATGACCAACTGTATCCATTCCCACTGTCTGAGCAGATGAATGGGTTCCTCACCTGTTTAAAATGACTGGTGTGCCAGTCGTTCAGATGACCGAGTGAATCCCTCCCCACAGTCTGAGCAGGAAGGATGATCGAGTGAATCCCTTGCTCCACTTCTTATGTATCTGGACAGAGACAGCAAAACTGGTGTTTTGTGTTCGAGATTCCCGTAGACAAATTCCTTGCCATTTTTAACCTGTAAAAAGATTTACAAAATCCATCAATGGGTTTAAGACAACATTTCAGATGAGATCACTTGAGTTGCCAAGGTGTGATCTGACATCACACTGCTACAGTGAGGTTTAACCCAAATAGGAGAGAGAAATCATCTTCTAACTGTGCACAGTGCTGGTATCTGGAATGACCATCAAACTCTCGATGTTCTTCCGGTCTCTGTAAGAATGGGGCATTTCTGCCATCTCCAATCTGCAACCTGGCTCAGTTTGACTCTCCATTGGTATTATTCCCTGTTCCCACTGAGCTGCATGGGTGCTGGCCCCACAGTAACTAAAACAATCTCACGCAAATATCTGGCAGTGCATTCCATGCACCTACAACTCTCTGTGTAAAAAACTTACCCCTGACATCCCCTCGGTATCTATTTCCATGCACCTTAAAACTCTGCTCCCTCGTGTTAGACATTTCAGCCCTGGGAAAACAAACCTCTGGCTGTGCACACGATCAATGCCCCTCATCATCCTGTACACCTAGAAAAGGCTCTAAACACAAACAAGGAAATTACACATTGCTTTGAGGATTTGTTAGTATAGAATATCAAGAGAGTATAGATAGGGTAAATGCAAGCAGCTTTTTCCACTGAGGTTGGGTGGGATGACAACCAGAGGTCATGGGTCAGTGGGGAGGGTGAAAATTTAATGGAAACATTTGGAAAAGCTGTTTACTGAAATGATCGTGAGAGTGTGGAATGAGATGCCAGCACAAGTGGTGAATATGAGCACAGTTTCACCATTTAAAAGACGTTTGGATGGGAGCCTGGATAGTAGGGGTATGGAGGTGTGTAAAAAGAGCCCAAAGAATATCAGGGACCAAATTCACCACAACCACAAACTGTTCCTGCTGCTGCTACCATCCAGGAAATGGTAAACCAGCAAAAGGAACAACAAGCTGTGGGACATGATCTTCCACCAGGCCATCAGACTGATTAATTGATTTCTATGTTTTCTTGACTGTCCTATATATAAACTAATTATTATAAATCAATTTAAATTACACATTGCATATTTAGATGGTAACATAACGTAAATATTTCTACACATCTATATGAAGGATGTACATAATAAAGTCAATTCAATTCACCATCTCCACTATCTGTTCTGTCATTTTAGCTCCCATTCCCCCTACAACTTACTTTAACCATATCAGCACCCCCCACTACCTCTAGTAAGCCTTACCACTAAGATATTAGTCGCCACTTGTTCTGTTCCCCTAACTAACAAATCCACTTATCAGCCCTTTGAATTTCCTCCCCCCAACAGTTTCTAAAGTGTTCCACCCGTTGTTATAGGGCATGGTCATTAGAGTACTCTCGATGGCTATTTAACCTCATTCCACTTCCTGACTCTCAACCAGTTTCCTGTGTCCTGCACCTTGGGTGTAATTCACTTCTCTTCATGTCATATCTATCACCCCCTTCCAACTGCTGGATGATCTGGAATTCACCCATTTCAAGATCCAACACCTTAAAGTGCAGGGTTACAAGCTGCAGCTGGATGCACATCTAGTAGGTGAGGGCATCAGGGACACTGGATGTCTCCCCTCCTTCCCTCCAATATCCCCTATAATTTGTAATATCCAGTGTGCAGATAAATCTTGTACTGTGCATTTTTTACCCTGCGACAAGATGTGCACAGTGAATTTTATATAGAGAGGTATTCATTTTAACATCTAGCAAATCACTGTCAATAGGAACTTTGATCTCCTCTGGGTTTGATCCAGTTCATCTGCACTCTCACACAACCTATGTAGCAGGCCTGTAATGGATAATGAAGGATTTTCTCACCAAAGCTTTTGCACATTGTCCATATGTGGTTTGCTTGCTAAATTACGCTTTAAAAAGTCAGATTTCCAAATATCACTCCACTTCTTCCCACTTACAAATTCTCCAGCAACTTTTGTATCACCACAATGCAAACAGGTATCACCAGTTTCTGTACTCTACATAAATATTCCCCCTGAACACTCCCCCAATGACTGACGGTGGTGAACTCAGTGAATGAAATCCCAATGAATATGAAGGGAAGGACAGTAGTCTGTCTCACTGGAGTCTGGCACATTTGTGATCTGAAAGTTACTTGTTGCCCAGGCCAAAAGAGTTTGATATCATTACGTACCCAGAGAGAATGGGACAAAACATGCTCTCACCGGTAGAAAAGTCCAGAACAAGAGGAGGTAGAGAAAGCAACACACACAAAATGCTGGAGGAACTCAGCAGGCCAGGCAGCATCTATGGAAAAGAGTACTAATGCTGAATTCCGCCGACATTGCGTGTGTGTTGCTTGGATTTCCAGCATCTGCAGTTTTTCCTCTTGTGATTGGAGGCAGAACAAAGGTGATTTTCTCAACTGTGGATGTAAAAGATTTTGTTCCCTTTCTCCGAGTTCCTAATCCTTGCATTTAGATGGCTGGAGCTCAGCTCTGTCTGAGAGATCCATCGGTTCCCATTCCCTCATCAGCCGGAAGCTCCCCGGGACCCGTGTACGGATCGTGGGGCTGAGAGAGAGGGAAGAGGGCAGGACTGTCCCGGGATTGCGGGTCATGGTGTTGGGATTTCTCAGGAATTACCCGAAATCGATGTTTAAGACAAAAAGTCAGAGGATCGCTCTTACCTGCTCTGATATTTCCAAGGCCTTCTGTGTACTGCGCGCATGCGTGAAACTTGGAGACGTCACAGGGCTGACGCCTGCGCATTTCATCAGTGTTTCAACGCGGGTCAATTTTTTTCGCGCAGGCCCTTATGGGTATTGAGGGTGCCATTAAAAATTTCTGCAAGCAGCGGTTCAATGTCCACACCTCATTTTTTTTCTTGTATGTATAGAAAAATCTGCAGCTATTTTAACGCAGAAAGTGGTTTCCAGAAACAATATACTCAATATCAACGTGTATCCCATAACAGCGACGGTGGTAGATTCGGATACAATAGGGGCTTTTAAGAGACTCTTAGATAGGTACATGGAGCTTAGGAAAATAGCTGGCTATGCGGTAGGGTAATTCTAAGCAGTTTCTACAGTAAGATACATGGCTGGCACAACAGCGTCTGTAATGTGTTGTGGATTTATATATTTCCATGAAATTCAAGAGAAATCTCCTATCCCACAGAGTGGTGATTAGTTACAACCTGTAATCTCCGGGAAAGCGAGAGGGGAACGGCAGGGGTAGATGTACTGAAATGGAACAGAAAAATGGGCAGCGACCAGATCGGCCGAGTTGCCTCTCTAGTATATATTGTGAATACCTGAGACACGGGATCTGATACAGAACTATTTATCTTTCACAGCTCCACAATATTAAACATCAGTCTAGTTTAAGGCTAACATCAGCAGAACAGACTCCTCCAATGCTCAGTGACCAGGGTTCAGTCCTGGGTGCGATGATCAACCGCAAGAACTGCAGAATATGTCAGTATCAGTCCCTCATGAACCCGCAGCTGCCTTCAGTCACCGTGATGTTGAAACATTTAACATAGAGCTGATTTGAACTTCCTCCCTGATGTGAAGTTGCTGGTGTTGCAGCATCTGGGATGATTGAGTAAAACTCTTTGCTCACTCCGGACAGAAATGTGGCCTCTATTTAGTGTGAACTCACCGTAGCATCACAAGGTGGGTTAACTGAATGAGTCTCTTCACACACATGGAGCAGGTGAACGGCCGCTTCCCAGAGCGAAGATGTTGGTGTATCTGCGATGCCCGACTGAATCCCTTCCAAAATGAGAGCCAGTGAATGACGTCACACTGCTATTAACGTCATGGCGATGTATCCAATCAGATCACGGACATGGGCACGTGTTCGGGCTCTCCTTGTAGCGAGTTAGGCGCTGTCTTCTCCCGCATCTCCGCCTCCACATTCAAGAATCGGCAGCATTCAAGCGCTGGTGAACTGACAGATACAGCGGAAATAACGAGCTGTTGTGTTTGTGATTCCTATACACAAATCCTTTGACTTTTCTACACTGTTAAAAGTTTACAAAGCATATCAGTGGGCGAAGGACAAAATTTCAACTCAGATAATTTTAGTCTCCATGGTGCCTTCTGATATATAAAAAAAGCACTGTCACAACTCTAAACAATTAGGACGAACAAGATTTCACCTTCTAACTGGCCACAGTTCCGGCATCAGGCACAACATCTAACACTCTGCTTCCCGCTCTGTATCAAAATGGATCATTCCTCCCCTTCATCAGTCTGTGACTTGGCTCAGTTTGTCTGTCTCCTTCGCGTTCTGAGCATGCGCCACACACCCACTGAGATCACATTTCATTTACACGGCTGTGACTAGAGACTTTCTGATTATTATGTCCCTCCTGGTATTTGACGGTTGTAAACTCCGAGTCAGCAATGGTATTGACCCTCAGGAGTAGGTAATTAGGCTGATTCGCTGGAGATCGATAAACTGCCGGTAGTGTGTGGCTGGATGAGTGGGTCATTTTCAGACTGGAAGGAGGTAGCGTTTGGAGTACCCCAGAGATCAGTCCCTGACCACAGTTGTTCACAGTTTAATGTCCTGGAGAGGCAACGAGATGTGAGATGTCCCAGTCTGCTGGTGACGCAGAAAGAGTGGAGTTGGTGGAGGGGAGGCTATTCACATGCAAATTCGTAGATTTGCAGTCAGTACATAGTGCATTGTGGGGCTGCAGTGGTGGGTTCCATTGCTGTAATCATTGTATATCATTGTGGGCTATGAGGATTTTTTGAATAAAGCGGCATTCTCCAATTTGGAATCTCAAGTCAAGGAGCAGGCCTATCAATTCTATATCTAATTTGTATTTATGGCATTGTGATAACCAAATACTATAGCCCTCCACGACCTCTCTATCCAGTCCTTTCAATATTCGACTTCATTCGTAAATTTGGCCACAGGACCATCAATACTGTCATTCGATGCATTGACATAGAGCATAAAAAGAAACTTTGCCAACACAGCCCCTGTGGACCTCTGGGGTAGTAATCTCGGGATTGCTGCCTGCGCCACGTGCTATCGATGAAAGAATAGCATGATCAGGCGTATTCATATGTGGGTGAGAGACTTGAGTAGGGGGTAGGGCTTCAGGTTTGGGGAATGGGCAAAGAAGTGGCAAATGAAATACAAAGTTGTAAAGTGTATGGTCTTACACTTTGGGGGAAGAAAGAAGAGGGCAGACTATTGTTTAGATGGAGAGATAATTCAAAATGCAGAGATGCAATTGGACTTGGGAGTCCTTGTGCGGGATATCCTAAAGGTTAACTTCCAGGATGGGTCTGTGGTGAAGAAGGCAAATGCAATGTTGGCTTTAATTTCTAGAGGTATAGAATAAAAAGAGCAGGGATGCCATGGTGACGCTCGATATGGCACTCCTGAGGTCACACAGACTATTGTGTTCAGTTTTGTGATAATTATTTTAGAAATGATATACTGACGTTGGAGAGGGTTCAGAGAAGATTCACGAGAATGATTCCAGGAATGAAAGGGTTACCATAAGAGCAACGTCTGGCCGCTCTTGGGCTGTATTCCCTCGAGTTCAGGAGAATAATGGGGATCTCATAGAAACATTCTGAATGTTAAAAGGCCTGAACAGATTAGATATGTTAAAGTTAATTTCCCATGATAGGGGATACTAGGACAAGAGGGCATGACTTCAGAATTGAAGGACGTCCATTTCGAACAGAGATGGGAGAAATTACTTTAGTCAGTGGGTGGTAAATCGGTGGAACTTGTTGCTATGAGCGGCTGTGGAGGCCAAGTCACTGGGTGCACTTAAGGCAGGGATAGGTAGGTTCTTGATTAGCCAGCGCATTAAAGGGTATGGGGTGAAGGCAGGGAAGTGGGGATGACTGGAAGAATTGGATCAGCCCATGACTGACTGGCGGAGCAGACTCGATGGGCCGAATGGTCTACTTCTGCATCAATATTTTATGGTCTTATGGTCTATTCCACTGTTTCGACCTGCCAAAGTGCAGCCAATATTTCTGGGTATATAACCCATTCATATGAGAATTTAGCCTTTTCTATTTCTCTCAGCTTCTCATAAATGTGTACAGTTTAGTTAAGCTTCACTCCACAATTTCCAAAGCAACAACCAGGTCAGTCAAATAGTTTCACACAATTAAAATAGTTCATTACACTTTTAAAAAATATATATTTTTGCACTATTTATATAATTTAACTATTTAATATGTATACTCTTATTTTAAACCACAATTGTTAAAATCTATGGTTATGAATTAGGTTCTACTACTGCCGCAGGGACAATGAATTTCATGACATATGCCGGTGCTGTTAAACCTGATTCTGATATGGGAGACCCACCACCAGTCACCTGATCCCAGTTACCGCAGATCGTAATGTGAGATTGAAGTCCTTTCCATTTATTTGCATTCCACAGAAATGACAACAGTTCAGTTTCCTTCTGAGGTTCCAGAGCAGACGCTCAGTCCGTGTAATATTTCCACACAATTAAAATGGGGAATTTGTTTATTCTTATCATGTCCCGAGATACAGTGAATATCTTGCCTGACGTACCACCCACACAGATCGATACATTACAACAGTACATTGAGCTGATATACGACAGAACAATCACTGTAACAAAGCATTCCGTCTGCAGAGAAAGTGCCGTGCAGATAGACATATGGTGCAGGGTCACGTCGAGTTACATTGTGAGGCCGAGTCCATTTTATCATTCATTTGGCTTATTGACACAGACAGGAAGCCGACCTTGAGCCGGGTGGTTGGCGCTTTAAGGCTTTTGTATCTCTTCCCCGATGGGGGAGCGGGTTTGCAGCTAGAATGTCCAGGTTGTGAGGATCTTTGAGTATGTGGCCTGCTTTTCCCAGGCAGGGGAAGTGTAGGAAGAGTCCATGGAGGGGAGGCTTGTTTCTCTGATGTTCTCTGCAGTTCCTTGCAGTCATGGGCTGAGCAGTAGCCATACGAAGGCGTGAAGTATCGACAAGAAGCTCAGAGACCTCGGCCTTTAGCCTGCCTTGTGCAGCTGGATCCTGGACTTCCTGTCAGATCGCCGGCAGGTGATAAGAGTGGGCTCCCCCACCTCTGTCTCTCTGAACCTCAGCACACATACCCCACAGGGTTGTCTCTTAGCCCCATCCTTTACACTCTGTATTCCCATGACGTGTCGCCATCCACAGTTCCAATCTGCTAATTAAATTCGCTGACGACACCACATTGATTGCCCTAATTTCAAACAATAACGAGGCAGCCTACAAAAAAGAAATCATCACCGGGACACAGTGGTGTCAAGAAAACAACCTCTCCCTAATTGTGACAAAAACAAAGGAGCTGGTTGTGGATTACAGGAGGAATGGAGACAGGGACCAAATTCAACATTTCCAAGTCTGGTATTGACACAAAATGCACATTTTAATGTTGATCATGACACAATGTATATTATGTATCGTTAATGACATACTTATAGATTGTTACTGACAGAGAATCGGATAATTTATGCTCCGTGTGTTATCTGAATGTACTTGCCTGTGATGCTGCCACAAGTCAGTGTTTCTCTGTACCTGCACCTTCCCGTACTTGTGCACTTGGCAATAAATTCAACAGGACCTGAGAAATCTCAGTGAGATTTGATTAGTGATGATCATCTTGGCAGCTCGGTAGGTCGAATGTATCCGACAGTCCACTGTTAAATGCAAAACCCTGAACAGTGTTGATGATCAGAGGGATCTTAGACCAAGTTCATCGCTCCCTGAAAGAGACTGCACAGATTGATCGGGTGGTTAACAATGCAAATGACATGGTTGTCCTTATTAGTTGAAGCACTGAGTTCAAAAGTCGGGAAGTTGTGTTGTGGCTGTTACGAGCCTGCGGTCGTACTGTGACTGTTTCTTTAAGAGCGCCGGCGTGAGGAGGCGGGACTATGACGTCAGTCACAGGCTGACAGCGCTGACTGTGGACTGAACCATAAGAGAGAGAGCGATCTGCAGCCAGGCAGTCGGCCAGTCTAAAGAGAGAGAGAGAGAGAGAGAGAGAGAGACTGGAAAAGCTGATCGCTTCAGTTCGTCGCAGCTGAGGCTTGGAAGTCTCCTATGCCCACAAGAGTGGGTTGATCACAACGGAACCACAACGAATGTGTCTGGCTGTCACTTCGTATAATCCATAGGAGTGGGTTTTGGAATATCTTGTGTTAACCCTTGCCTGGGTATGTTGTGTGGTAACCCCTGGTAGAAGGTGTTTCTCACTTTCTCGTGGAAGTAGACAGGGATGTCCATTAAGCCCTTTTTTAGTTAATCCTGTATTGGAGCCTTTAGCTATAACAGTACGTGAAGCTAAAAATATTCGTGGTATCTCTATGAATGGAACCATACATAAGATCTCTCTTTATGTAGATGATCTTTTGGTTTTTATTTCAAGTCTTGAGGAATCAATTCCTAATCTTTTGGAAGCACTTAAAGATTTTGGTACATTTTCAGGATATAAACTTTACTTGAATAAAAGCGAATTGTTTTCATTAAATTTCCATGTTAGTAGATATGATGATATTCCTTTTAGAATTGTTAATACACTTAGATATCTCGCTATTTTAATTACTAAAAAATATAAAGATCTTTATAAAACAAATGTAGTTCCTTTAATGGACTCCATGAAGCAACTATTTTCTAGATGGAATCCACTTACATTTTCTTTAATAGGTCGTATTCATGCTGTGAAGGTGATGATTTTACCTAGATTTTTATATATTTTCGAAAATATACATATCTTTTTAACTAAAAATATTCGATCAAATTGACTCTCTTATTTCTTCCTTTATTTGGAACAATAAGAGACCAAGAATTAATAAGTATCATTTACACAAAGCTAAAAAAGATGGTGGACTTGCACTTCCTATTTTAAGACTATGAATTTAATTGGGCTGTGAATATTAGACAATTATGTTTTTGGTTCTATTGGCTTGGTAAGAACCAAAAGTCATTATGGGCTGATTTGGAATTAAAAGCTGTTAAACAATTTTATTTAACTTCAATTTTAAGAGCTCCATTACATATACAGCTCTCTAAAATTCCAGATTTAAATCTTTACCCGGTTATTAAACAATCCCTACGGATTTGTTCAATTTTGTGTTTTTAAAATTTTGAACAATTTAATTTGTCTAGTTTTGTATATCGAAAATTTTCATTTAAACCTTCAACAACTGACGCCATTTATAAAAATAAAGGGATCCATTCTTTTACAGATTTATTTTGTAATTGTCGATTGATATCCTTTGAAGAGCTTTTTAACAAATTTTCTCTCGCTCATACATTTTTTCAGCAATATGTTCAGTTTGGGCATTTTTAGCAGCAATATTTACCTAAGTTTCCATTTTACAAGAATCTGATTTGTTGGATACCATGTTGAAATTGAATCCCTTAGGGAAAGGTTCCATGAGCAGAAATTATAATTTATTTTTGTTACATAAAGAGAACCTATCACTAAAGATTAAACAAGATTGGGAGAGAGAACTTAATATGGCCTTTGATAATGAAGATTGGCTTCGAGTTTTGAAAAACGTAAATTCTTCTTCTGTATGTGCCCACCATCGTTTAATTCAATTTAAAATTGTTCACGGTTATTATTTAACAAAGGAGAGACTATCTAAATTATTTCCTTGTATAGACAAATGCTGTGATAGATGTAAAATGAAGTAACTGCTTTGTCACATATGTTCTTGTCATGTTCTTCATTAAAATCGTTTTGGAAATCTTTATTTTCTACATTTTCTAAAGCTCTGAAAATTAATTTACAACCTAATAGATTGATTGTTCTATTTGGATTAGTTCCGCATCATATTCAGGGTATTTCATCTTCAGATCAACATGTAATTGCATTTGTTACACTACTGACAAGAAGGGCTATTTTATTAAAATACAAAAATATTTCTTCCCCTACATTAATTGAATGGTTTTCTCAAGGAATGTTTTGTCTTAGTTTGGAAAAACATAGAAGTAGAATTATTGATCCTCGATTCGATTTTGAGAGAAGATGGGGTTCTTTTGTAAAATATTATCGTTTAATTTGAATTACTCTATATGGTTTCCTTCCATTTTTTTATATAAATACGAAATGACGGTTGATGCTCCTTATTTTCATACTTAGATGATGGCCAAATGTGTGTTTCTTATGTAGTTAGTGTTTTTTTTCCTTGTTAGATGAGGTTCCTTTTGTTCCACGTACATATATAATTTCCCATTTTATATTTTACGATCAGTTTTTTTCAGCTTTATTAATTGCATACATATTAATCTATTGAAGTTTTGTATCATTTTATAGCTGTAGAAGATTCTACACCAATAAAAAAGATTCTAAAGATTTGAAAAAATGAAAACGGCGAAACAATAACTGCAACAAAACATTAGGCTGCAGAGAAAGTGTACTGCAGATAGCCATATGGCGCAGGGTCACGTCGAGTTACATTGTGAGGCCGAGTCCATTTCATCGTTCATTTGGGTTATAACCACAGACAGGAAGCCGTCCTTGAGCCGGGTGGTTCGCGCTTTAAGGCTTTTGTACCTCTTCCCCGTTGGGGGAGCGAGTTTGCAGCAAGAATATCCAGGTTGTGAGGGTCTTTGAATACATGGTCTGCTTTTCCGAGGGAGGGGAATGTAGGAAGAGTCCACGGAGTGGAGGCTTGTTTCTCTGATGTTCTCTGCAGTTCCTTGCAGTCATGGGCAGAGCAGTAGCCAGACGAAGGAGTGAAGTATCGACAAGAAGCTCAGAGACCTCGGCCTTTACCCTGCCTTGTGTCGCTGGATCCTGGACTTCCTGTCAGATCGCCGGCAGGTGGTAAGAATGGGCTCCATCTCCTATGTCTCTCTGACCCTCAGCACACATAACCCACAGTGTTGTCTCTTTGACCCCCTTCTTTACTCTCTGTGCACCCATGACTAGTGTTGCCACCCACAGCTCCAATCTGATAATTAAATTTGCTGACAACAGTACATTGATTGGCCTAATCTCAAATAATAACTTTAAATCAAATGCCTTCTGACAAGGCTCGGTCCAAACAAACTTTTCACCCTTCTTCAGGAGATTAGTCAGAGGAAGAGCGATAGCAGCAGAGTTCTTACGGTAACATCCATCCATTCCCAGAAACCTTCTAAGAGCCTTCTTAGCAGTCAGAATAGGAACCTGAGAAATTGCCTGAACTTTTGCCCGAACAGGAGCCAACTTGCTTTGACGTACAACATAGCCAAGACAGGTCACAGTGTCATGGCCAAATTCACTCTTAGTTAAGTTAACTGTAAGGTTGTCCTAGGAAAGCCTGTCAAACAGCTTTTCTACTGCAGAGATATGCTCTTCCCAAGTGCCACTCCCTGTAACTAAGTCATCAATATAGGTATCTGTGTGTTCTAACCCTCGAATTACAAAATCAATCATTCTCTGGAATGTTTCTGGAATATTTTTGTATTAAAATATTGTATTCACACAAACCAGATGGTGTCACAAATGCAGAAATTTCTCTACCTCTGTCCGTCAATGGAACACACCAATACCCTTTTAACAGAACAATCTTTGTAAGAAATTAGCTATTCCCACCTTATCGTTGTTTTTGTTACTGCATTTACCTTCCTATCATCAGTGCAAACTCTAACACTACCATTAGGTTTGGGCACAATAACGCAGGGTGACTCGAATCTGATGCTGAAGGATTAATAATACCATTTTCCAACATATATACAATTTCTTACTCCGCCAATTTACACTTTTCTACGTTCATGCGATATACGTGTTGTTTAATAGGTTTGGCTTGACCATTATCTACATCATGTACTGCGACCGTGGTTTGCTTGGGAACACCCGGAAATAAATCTTTAAACATCGGAATTAATTCCTTCAGCTGTTGTTGTTGCTTTGGCTGCAGATGAGACAACTTGTTAGCAATGTTTTCTGGAACAACCGAGTTCATTAACCTAACTGGGACCATGTTTGGCTTGTGAAAAGTCTCAGACGAGTCAAATGCTTCATTCTCAGGGTTGCCAGATTCATATGTTTTAACAACAACACTCACAGATGGTGCCTGCTTGTCAAATTAAGGCTTTGTTATATTTATGTGTACCACCTGTGTTAGGTTACGTTGGTCGGGGGTTTTAATAACATAATTCACATCATTAATTTGGGAGACTATTTCATACGGTCTATTGAATTTCACTTGAAGTGGATTTGTCAACATAAGGTAAGCACCTTATCTCCCACCTGGTATTTTCTTTCTCGAGCCCTGTTTATCAAACCAACACTTCATTTTGTCTTGAGAAATCTTTAAGTTTTCTCTACAGGATTGGTGTAATATATTTTTGAACTTCAAAACATAGCCTAACAAGTTAATATGTATATCTCCATCAATCCGCTGTTCCTTTAACAAGTTCAAAGGTCCCCTCACTCTATGACCAAATACCAGTTCAAATGGGCTGAAGTCCAGTGAATCCTTCGTCACAGTTTTAGCTTTAATATTTCTGAGAGGCATTGCCTCTAGGAATCTGGATGCAATACACATAATAGTTAGCAAATACTGATGGCCAGCTTTAGCCTTTGGCAATGGGGCAACACAATCCACTATAAATTTTGAAAAGGGTTCATCAAATGCAGGTACAGACCGCAGTGGGGCCACTGGCGTGACCTGAATCGGTTTACCCAGAACTTGACAAGTGCGACAGGTTCTGCAAAAGGTCACAACATCTTTCCTCAGATTAGGCCAGTAAAATTTTTATATAATCCTGTTTACAGTTTTATTCACTCCAAGGTGTGCCAAAGTTAAAATTTCAGTCCTATAAACTTTAGGAACTACAACTTGGTGAACAATTGCCCATTCCTCACTCACTTCAATAGCTGATGGCTTCCACTTCCTCAATAACACTCCATCCTTGAGACAATACCCTCCCGGCACTTTCTTAGTCTCATCATCTGAGAAAGCTGTTTCTTTTAAAGCTTCAATCTCAGGGTCGCGGTTCCCTTCTGCTATAAACTCCTTCTTAGACAGGGATAAATCTTTCTCATCAGACTTACTACCGGAATCCTGTTGAAACAATGAAGGCAGTAAAGATCCTGACAAGTCATCGTAACCGGAATCCCGATGCTGGCTATCATGGGTATCAGAATCACGCTGCACAGACCGTCTGCGTCGGCAGACTTTTTAGCCATACTTCGTGTTACTGCGCAGGAAGGATAAATGTTAAAATCCATCTGTGGGTCTTCAGTGGTTGGTTAGTTGTCAACAGCACTGCAGGAACAACTTTACTATCTGCCAGGTCATTCCCTAACAGCAAAGTAACATCTTCCACCGGTAAAATGGAGCATACTCCGATTTTAACAGGTCCCGAAACCAATCCTGACTGTAAAGTGACCTTGAGCAACGGCACAGAAACCATGCCGCCCCCAATGCCTTTAATAAGATTTATCTCTCCAGTGTTAGTCTCATCACCAAACTTAGGAACGCTGTCTGATATAAGTGACTGAGAAGCCCCAGTAACTCTAAGAATTTTCACTGGTACCGGGGTTGACTCCTCCTTTACTAATACAAACCCATCTGACATAAAATGATCGAATCTATTCTTAACTCGGTTAGACGTCTTAGACCTTATCTGAGCCTCAACAGAATGTGCCAAACACTGTCGGTTTATAGGTGCTTCAACATATTGGGACTGCCTCCTTTTCGTTTATCCTCTTCAGGATGGAACAAATAGCCATCTGAAGACCATTTTTCTGGCAATAGTAACAAGTAAGATCAGAATATTTCTCCTTCAACTGTTTCCCTTCATCCTTACTCTTGAATCTAGTCCCAGCTTTAATTTCTGGTTTACACTGGTGATCCCTGCTACTCTTTTGGAAGCTCTTATTCGGGGTGTTAGGGGTAAGTTTACTTTGTAACGGGGTCCAAAATAGACCCCATGAACTCTGCTGCTATTAAGAGAGAGGGGGGAGCCGTCCAGAGCAGGGAGGGAGGGAGGGAGGGAGAGAGGGAGAGAGGGAGAGAGGGAGAGAGGGAGAGAGGGAGAGAGGGAGAGAGGGAGAGAGGGAGAGAGGGAGAGAGGGAGAGAGGGAGAGAGGGAGAGAGGGAGAGAGGGAGAGAGGAGAGAGAGAGAGAGAGAGAGAGAGAGAGAGAGAGAGAGAGAGAGAGATATCAAACAGTGACAGCCAGTCAAACCTTAGTTTACGATCTTGATCCGTCGATGTGTTGTTGTGGCCATTCAGGTATGACCCCTCTCGCCTTTAGCTAGACCGTTCTTCTATGGTGGACTCGTCAGCCAGGCAAGGATGGACACACACACACACACAAGCCCCCACCGGCCTCGCTATAAACACTGTGAGTTAAAATTCACCGACCCTTCGTTCGGTCTCCGAAGCCCCACACTTTCTCGTGGGTTCCAACACTCACGCAGTGCTCACTAGTGTGTCTTTTGGTGCGTCTGAGGGGTGTCTCCCCAGACCTCACTTTATCCCTACTCACGGGGTCTCAGGTGTCAATCCGTTTTGAATGGCTTAGCCCATCAAACCAGCCCACTCCGGCTGTCCACTGAGGAATTTAAATGAACAGAATAGTACCAAGTAAACAGCCCTCTCCGGAGCCATAAGTCTTACAGGAGTCATAATATGGTGGAACAACAAGTCTCTTCCTCCCTGTGTTATCTCTCCCTTATCTGAAGCAAATGTTCCAGTCCCAGTATGTTTTTGTTCCATCTCTTTCTCTCTCATTAGCAGCCTGGCAACAGTAACGGTTTGGAATTCTCCCAAGGGAGGGGGACATGGGCAACCCTGCACCCTTCTGCCCATCAGAGCTGTTCATCCTTCGTAACACCCCCATCCTTGTAGGAATTTTCACCAAAGGGGAACATTAACTAGTACAGCGTTTTACAGGATTACAGAGTTTAGCAAAAAAAAAATACAGAAGTGTTCTTAACTATAAAGCAATACAGATATACCTTCACTTAGCATCTGGATAAACAGTCAGCGATTACATTGTCGCTTCCTTTAATATGTTGTATCTGAATATCAAACTCTTGTAGCATCAGACTCCAATTTAATAATCTCCTGTTTTTATTTTTCATGTTAGCCAGCAATACCAAAGGGTTGTGATCTGTATAAACAATTAAAGGTCTTTGTGGTGAACAAATGTACACTTCAAAATGTTGTATTGCCAAAACAAGTGCCAACAATTCTTTTTCTACGGTAGAGTAATTACTCTGGTGCACATTGAACTTCCGAGAGAGATACGCTACCGGGTGTTCCACCCCATCCCCTGCTTTCTGCATTAGGACTGCCCCTGCAGCCTCATCACTTGCATCAGTCGCCAGGGAGAAAGGTTCTAACGAGTCAGGTGCCTTTAACCCAGGGTGATGGCACAGTATGGTTTTTAACTTGTCAAAAGCATCCTGACAAGAATTGTTCCACTCAAATTTTTCTTCCTTCTGTAGGAGTTTTGTAAGCGGGAGGGCGATATCAGCAGAGTTCTTACAAAATTTTCGATAGTACCCCAGCATGCCCAAAAATCTTCTTAAGGCTCTCTTATTTGTTGGTACAGGAACCTCAGAAATAGCCTGTACCTTTGCCTGCAAAGGAGCCAACTGCCACTGCCCTACCACATACCCCAAGTAGGTGATTGTGGAATGCCCAAATTCACTCTTTGCAAAGTTCACTGTACGTTGGGCTGCAGACATTCTTTTGAACAGGTTTTCTACAGCCTCAATGTGCTCATTCCAGGTGTCATTCCAAACTACCACATCGTCAATATAAGCCTTGGTGTTTGTTAACCCTTTTATCACCATTCCAAACTACCACATCGTCAATATCAGCCTTGGTGTTTGTTAACCCTTTTATCACCATGTCAATCATCCTCTGGAATGTCCCTGGTGCATTTTTCATTCCGAACGGCAAGACGTTGTACTCGTAAAACCCGGATGGGGTGACAAAGGCTGAAATTTCTCAAGCCCTGTCCGTTAAAGGAAAGCACCAGTATCCCTTTAACAAGTCAATCTTAGTGATGTACCTCGCTTTCCCCATTTTATCAATGCAATCGTCCACCCTAGGGATAGGGTAAGCATCTGTCTGCGTGACAGCATTCACCTTTCTGTAATCGGTACAGAATCTTATGCTACCGTCCGATTTCGGTACTACCACGCGGAGAGGCCCACGCAGAAAAGGATTCACGAATTATACCAGCGTCTAGCATATGCTCAATTTCTTTTTCTACTAGCTTGTTCTTTTCCAAATTCATCCGATAAGGGGATTGTTTAATCGGCTGGGTCGAGGTAACAATGACATCATGCTCTGTTCCTTTACACCTCCTTGGAACATCTGGACATAAATCTGTATGCCGTTTAATGAGCTGTGTTAACTGCTCTCTTTGTTCAGGCTCTAAGTGATTGACTTTATCAGCAAGGTTGGCTGGAATAACTGAGTTCTCTAGTCTGGTGGGTATTATACTTATCTTTTCAAAACGCTCTGGGTCCTCCTCAACACTCCTCTCTACCTCATCAGTTTTCGTGACTGCACCGACCTCCGCGGGGGTCGTTTCATGATAACCTTTCAGCATGTTTACATGAACCAACTGGTTCGGCTTGCGCCTATCAGGGGCTTCAATCACATAGTTCAGCGAGTCTATTTTCTTAACTACTTTGTATGGTCCTTGAAACCTTGCCGGTAGGGGGTGGTAACTACAGGGAATAGGACCAAGACCTTATCGCCCACGTGAAATTCTTGCTCTCGGGTACATTTGTCATACCATTGTTTCATTCTGGTCTGGGAGTCTTTTAAATTTTCCTTTGCCAAGGCGCATAGTTTATGGAGTCTTTCCCGGAATTTTAAAACATAGTGAATCGCACTGACTTGAACGTTCGGGCTAGACCACTTCTCTTTAAGTAGGGTCAAAAGTCCTCTGGGCCTGTGACCAAAAACGAGCTCAAACGGACTGAACCCCAGAGATTCCTGAATCGTGTCCCTCACTGCAAATAACAGAAGTGGTAATGCATCATCCCAGTCTCGAACATCTTTAGTGTAGCGTGGAATATTTGCAACGGTCCTTGAGATTCCGGATGGTATGCAGAAGCTAAAATGTGTTTAACTCCCATCTGTGTCATCATTTGCTGAAATGTTCTGGATGTAAATGTACTCTCCTGATCCGATTGTATTTCCTTAGGTAGCCCCACTGTGGTAAATAATTTAATGAGGGCCTTCATCACCGCAGGGGTCCTAACATTCCTCAGAGGCACAGCCTCTGGAAATCGTGTAGCGGCAATCATCATGGTCATGACGTACTGCCGCCCACTCGCTGTTCTAGGCAAAGGTCCCACAAAATCCACAATGATTCGGGAGAAAGGCTCCTCAAAAGCGGGTATCGGTCTGAGAGGTGCCTTAGGGATAACCTGGTTCGGGTTTCCTGCCACCTGACACGTATGGCACCTTTTGCAATAATCAGCTATATCTTTCCTCATTTCTGGCCAATAGAATTCTTTCATAACCCTATCCACTGTCTTCCTTACTCCCAAATGTCCACCTAGAGGTCACGTGAGCTAATTTCAAAATTTCATCCCGATACACCTTCGTTACTACCACCTGGTTCTACGGCCCAGTCATCATTGACTGGCCCGTGGTCGGCCTCCTCTTCCTTATCAACACTCCGTCCTTCAGGTAGTAGCCCTCTGGTTCTTTATCCAGTTCTGTCTCAGAAAGAACTGATTCTCTCAATGCCACAAGCTCCTCGTCACGTCCTTGCTCTTTTATAAGTTCTTTTCTTGCTAAGGGTAGGTCTACCTCCTCTCCTTTATTCTCTTTCACCTCCCTATTCTCCGCTTTATTATCCCCTAACCCCTCTTGTTACAGGGTCGGTTAAAACGTCTCAGCCAAATCAACATTGGACTCATTTAAACTGTCCTCTTTCTCAGCCGCCTTTCTCGACATGCTGCGAGTGATTGCGCATGCGGGATAGATCTTAGAATCCAGGGCCGGGTCCTCAGCACTCACAGGCTTGCTTGTCAGTTTCACTGCTGAACACACGTCACCACCTGCTAAATCATTACCAAGAAGGACGTCCACGCTGTCTCACAGTAATTCTGACCGCACTCCTACTTCGACTGGTCCAGATACCAAGTCACATTTTAAAATGATCCCATGCAAAGGCACAGCTTCTGTCCCTTTTCCTATACCTCTTAAAACTACCTCTGCAGTCTCAGGACCAAAATCTAGCACTTTACTTAGGATCAATGACTGATCAGCCCGAGTATCTCTCCAGATTCTCATTGAAATTGAGGTCTCTCTTCTGAAATAAATTTCTCACGCCCCTCTCGTACTCTATCTACCTTTGCTGATCGACACACCCTGTAGGGACTACCGTTTTCCCTTTTCCTGCCTCCTTCTTCGGAGCAAAGCACTTAGATGCAATATGACCAACCTTTCCACAATTATAACATTCAAGCCAGGAACTTTCCTGCCAGGCTGCTTGTCCTCCTCCTTAACTTTACCACTAGCTCCCCGCTTATTCTCTACCTTAGCCAGTGGACTTTCTTTACCGTCCCTACTGCCTTTCTGGTAACTCTTATTTGAGGAAAACTTTGTCTTGTGGGTTAGGGCATATTCATCTGCAAAACTGGCAAATTCTGATATAGAATTATTCGGCTTCTCGTTCAGATACATCCTGATATTATGCGAAACACAACCTTTAAATTCCTCAATCAGAATTAACCCACTGAAACGATGGAAATCCTCCTCCACCTTTTCTGCAGCACACCAACGATCCAAGAGCACACCCTTTTCATAGGCAAACTCTGCATACGTCTGATTCCACAGTTTATTTAAATCTCTGAACTTTTGCCTATACGCTTCACGTGCCAACTCATAGGCCCGACGGATAGCCTCCGTTACTTCCTCATAATCCTCAGACTCGTCCATGGACAATGCCGCATATGCCCGTTGAGCCTTACTTTTTAATGCACTTTGTAACAACGCCACCCACTGATCCCTGGGCCACTTCTGATTCACTGCCACCTTTTCAAAATGCAAGATGTACCTATCAACATCTGTCTCCTCGAACGGAAGTTCTAACCTAAACTCTCTACTAACATTGAACTTCTCCTCTCTTGAGCCTTTCCCTCGGTCTTTTCCCTGTTGCTTTAACCTCTCCATGTCCAGCGCATGCTGCCTGTCTCTCTCCTTTTCCCTTTCAGCCTTTTCCTTCTCCCTTTGTGCTGCCTAGGCAGCTCTTTCCCGCTCCCTTTGCACCTCTAACTCCTTTAGCTGGAGCTCATTCTCTCTTTTCTTCTGTTCCGCATCCAACCTTAATTTTTCCAACTCTAACAGAACCACCCCAACAACTGGTTTCTTTTCAGGGATAAGTTCCAATACCCCCAGCGTGAACACATCCTCGGATATATAATACTGGGCTATGGCCCTCTATATCTCCCACTTTTTCATTGACGGCTTCAACTCTGATAGATTTAAACCTTTTGCAATATTCACCAAGTCTGTCTTTTTGGCACTCTCTCGCGCCTTCAGAGTCGGGTTTTCTATAAATTCATCTATATACATCTTTGCTGGTTTCCCGTCTGGTTACTTACAGCCCGATTCACTGCCCCCCCCAATTTGGTATCAAATCTCGAGACGAGGCCCCAATTTGTTATGTACCCCATAACTGGGTGTCTTATCAGCAAAGATAGAAGTATCCATTGCAGTCTGGTACTATTATCAAAACCGTGTTTATTAGTAAAATATACAGATAATACACGTATACACGTGGGTATAATAATAATCAATAATAAACAAGCTCTATTGATGTCTAGGGGATAATGAATTGTCATATGTGAATATAAAGTTCAGTTCAGTTCATACAAGCTGAGGTAGTTGTTGGTCGATGTGTTGTAATTGTTGGGGAGAGAGAGAGAGAGAGAGAGAGAGAGAGAGAGCGAGCAAACAGTGACAGCCAGTCAAACCTTCCTTTACGATCTTGATCCATTGATGTGTTGGCCATTCAGGTATGACTGCTCTGTCCTTTAGCTAGACCGTTCTATGGTGGACTCGTCACCCAGATAAGGGTGGACCCACACACAAGCCCCCACCGGCCTCGCTATAAACACTGTGAGTTAAAATTGACCGATCCTTTGTTAGGTCTCCGATGCCCCACACTTTCTCGTGGGTTCCAACACTTAAGCAGTGCTCACTAGTGTGTCTCTTGGTGTGTCTGAGGGGTGTCTCCCCAGACTTCAGTTTTATCCCTACTCATGGGGTCTCAGGTGTCAATCAGTTTTGAATGGCTCAGCCTATCAAACCAGCCCACTCTGGCTGTCCACTGAGGAATTTTAATGAACAGAATGGTACCAAGAAAACAGCCCTCTCCGGAGCCATAAGTCTTACAGGAGTCATAATATAGTGGAACAACAAGTCTCTTCCTCCCTGTGTTATCTCTCCCTTATCCAGTCCCAGTATGTTTTTGTTCCATCTCTTTCTCTGTCATTAGCTGCCTGGCAACAGTAACGGTTTGTAATTCTCCCAGGGGAGGGGGACATGGGCAACCCTGCACCCTTCTGCCCATCACAGCTGTTCATCCTTCATAACAATAGTAACTTAAACAAGATAAACAGAAGTTAATAGTGTTATGTATATATATGTGTGTAAATAAATCTCCCAAACTATTGAGCTCGGGAGAAACAAGGCTTGGAGTCTTGAGATGGTAAATTATGAAAGTTCAGTTCATCCACAGAATAGGTGATGAGAGAGATATTTGTAATCCAGGGTAAATGTTGAGAGAAGGCAATTATGTCAAATTCCACAGGTTCCATGGTGGTAAAACGAGAGAACAGTCACTGTAGATTTTATCTGTCATCCTTCCAAATCCACATACTAATTATCACCCAACGTGACTTGTCACAAGGGGTATCGTCTTCAAATGAATTACCACACCATGCGCAGGCAAGGGTTAACACATCAGTGGTCTTCACAGGATATCCCAAATCAGATCCACTCCTATAGCTCAAACAAGGTAACAACCACACATTTGATGTAAGCTGAATCGATAATTAACCCACCCTTCTGGGCATAGGAAAATTCCAAACAGTGACCCTTGGCCACTAGTTCCCTTGTTTCGATCCTTCCATTTTTCCTCCTTTGTCTCCGTCTGACTCTGGGTGTCTGTGTCCAGAGTTAAAGCTCAACAAGCTGCGAGTGATGTAAACAAGCTGCAAGTCAGACTTATTCACCTTCTCTCAAAATAACAGTCCACAGCAAATGAAACAAAGGGATTCATAACAACGGCCACTCCCCATTGTGAATTGACTGGTGTGCCAGTAGTTGGGATGAGTGAGTGAATCCCTTCCCACATTCTCAACAGGTAAACTGCATCTACCCAGTATGAACTCGCGGATGTCTCTGTAGGGTGGAAGAGCGAATGTATCTCTTCCCACATTCTGAGCAGAGGAATGGCTTCTCAGTGGTGTGAACACGCTGGTGTCTCAGCATGGTGGAAGATTGAGTGAATCTCTTCCCACATTCTGAACAGGTGAACGGCTTCATCTCAGTGTGAACTCGCTGGTGACTCTGTAGGTGGGATGACTGAGTGAATCTCTTCCCACAGACTGAGCAGGTGAATAGCTTCTCCCCAGTGTGAACTCGCTGGTGTCTCTGTAGTTGGGATGACAGAGTGAATCCATTCCCACAGACTGAGCAGGTGAATGGCTTCTCCCCAATGTGAACTTGCTCATGACTGTGTAGTTGGGATGAATGAGTGAATCCCTTCCCACATTCTGAGCAGACGAACGGCTACTCCCCAGTGTGAACTCGCTGGTGCCTCTGCAGTGTGGATGAATGAGTGAATCTCTTCCCACACTCTGAACAGGTGAACGGCTTCTCCCCAGTGTGAACTCGCTGATGACTCTGTAGGTTGGATGAGTGAGTGAATCCCTTCCCACAGACTGAGCAGGTGAATAGCTTCTCCCCAGTGTGAACTCGCTGATGTCTCTGTAGGTTGCATGACAGAGTGAATCTCTTCCCACAGACTGAGCAGCTGAACGGCCTCTCCCCAGTGTGAACACGCTGATGTCTCTGTAGTTGGGATGACTGAGTAAATCTCTTCCCACATTCTGAACAGGCGAACGGCTTCTCCCCAGTGTGAACTCGCTGATGACTCTGTAGGTTGGATGGATCAGTGAATCCCTTCCCACAGACTGAGCAGGTGAATGGCTTCTCCCCAGTGTGAACTCGATGATGTCTCTGTAGGCTGGATAACTGAGTGAATCTGCTCCCACAGTCTGAGCAGGTGAACGGCCTCTCCCCAGTGTGAACTCGCAGATGACTCTGTACTTGGGATAACTCAGAGAATCTCTTCCCACAGACTGAGCAGGTGAACGGTTTCTCCCCAGTGTGAACTCGGTGGTGACTCTGTAGGCTGGATAACTGAGTGAATCTCTTCCCACAGACTGAGCAGGTGAACGGCCTCTCTCCAGTGTGAACTCGCTGATGACTCTGTACTTGGGATAACTCAGAGAATCTCTTCCCACAGACTGAGCAGGTGAACGGTTTCTCCCCAGTGTGAACTCGGTGGTGACTCTGTAGGCTGGATAACTGAGTGAATCTCTTCCCACAGACTGAGCAGGTGAACGGCCTCTCTCCAGTGTGAACTCGCTGATGACTCTGTAGTTGGGATGACTGAGTAAATCTCTTCCCACATTCTGAACAGCTGAACGGCTTCTCCCCAGTGTGAACTCGCTGATGATTCTGTGGGTTGGATGGATCAGTGAATCCCTTCCCACAGACTGAGCAGGTGAAAGGCTTCTCCCCAGTGTGAACTCGCTGATGACTGTGTAGTTGGGATGACTGAGTAAATTCCTTCCCACATTCTGAGCAGATGAACGGCTTCTCCCCAGTGTGAACTCGCTGGTGTCTCTGTAGGGTGGATGAATGAGTGAATCTCTTCCCACAGACTGAGCAAATGAACGGCCTTTCCCCAGTGTGAACTCGCTGATGACTGTGTAGTTGAGATGACTGAGTAAATCTCTTCCCACATTCTGAACAGGTGAACAGCTTCTCCCCAGTGTGAACTCGCTGATGACTCTGCAGGTTGGATGGATCAGAGAATCCCTTCCCACAGACTGAGCAGGTGAACGGCTTCTCCCCAGTGTGAACTCGCTGATGTCTCTGTAGGCTGGATAACTGAGTGAATCTCTTCCCACAGACTGAGCAGGTGAACGGCCTCTCCCCAGTGTGAACTCGCTGGTGTTTCCATAGGGTGGAAGAGTGAGTGAATCTCTTCTCACAGACCAAGCAGATGAACGGCTGCTCCATTGTGCGAACTTGCTGGTGAGCCATTAGGTCAGATGACTGAGTGAATCCTTTCCCAGAAATTCAACAGATGACCAGCCTCCGCCCAGTGTGGTGTGAACTGACTGGTGTGTCCACAGGTGGGAAGACCAACTGAAGCCTTTCTCACAGACAGAACAGGTGAATGGCCTTGCCCAGTGTGAACTTGCTGATGTACCTTCAATTGTGATAACCGAGTGAATCCATTCCCACTGTCTGATCAGGTGAAAGGCCTTTCTCCTGTGTAAAATGATGGGTTGCCAGTTGGTCAGATGACCGAGTGAATCCCTCCCCACAGTCTGAGCAGGAAGGATGGTCGATAGGATCCCATGTTCCACTTCTTAACTATCCAGAGAGAGACAACAAAATAGTCGTGCCATGTTTGAGCTTCCTGGAGACGAATTCCTTCCCGTTTTTAACCTGTAAAAAGATTTACAAAATCCATCAATGGGTGTAGGACAACATTTCCGATGAGATTACTTGAGTTGCCAAGGTTTGATCTGGTATCACACTGTTACAGTGAGGTTCAACCCAAGTTGGACAAAGAAATCATCTCCTGACTGGGCAGAGTGCTGGTATCTGGAATGACCATCAATTCCCTGATGCTCTTCCTGTCTCTATAAGAATGGGGCATTTCTGCCGTCTCCAACTTGAGCTTTGGCTCAGTTTGACTCTCTCCATTGGTATTATTCCCTGTTCCTGCCGAGCAGCATGGGTGCCTGGCCCCAAAGTAACTGAAACAGTCTCACGTAAATAGTTGTTCTGGATTTGCATCTAGGATTTTCTTTTATGTATTATTAACTTAAGTGCCACAGTTTTAACGCCAAATAAAAAAATTCCTGCTGATATGAATGGTTGGTCCGCACAGCTGTTAGAAGGACGTAGACTGAATTTTTGTATTATTGTCACAGTAATAGAAAATTGCAACACAGAAACAGGCACTTTGGGCCATCTAGTCTGTGTTGAACTATTTAATCTGCCCTCTCCCATACCCCTACCATCCAGGTACCTATACAAACCTCTTAAATGTTGAAATTGAGCTCGCATGCACCACTTGTGCTGGCTGCTCATTCTGCACCCAGATGACTATCTGTGTGAAGAAGTTTCCCCTCATGTTACCCTTAACATTTTAACTTTCACCCTTAACCCAAGGCCTCTGGTTGTAGTCCCACCCAATCTCAGTGGAGAAAGCCAACTTGCATTTACACTATCTCTGCCCCTCTATCACAATCAAATCTCCCCTCAATCTTCTACATTCCAAGGAATAAAGTTCATACCAAAGTGCAACAACTCACACTTGTCTGCATTATATTCCATTTTCCATTTCTCAAACCATTTTGCCAGCTGGTCCAGATCGCACTGCAAGTTTAAATGCTTTTTTGGCATTGACTAGCTGGGCCTAAGAGCCTGTTTCTTCACTGAACTTCTCTGTGTTTCTATGACAGAGAAGCTGGCCAAACTTGCTTGGAAGGGAAAGGGTAGGAGTGACAATTGAGCAGCAGTGGCTGGAGTTTCTGGAGCAATTCGGGACCTGAGTGATTCCACAGAATTGGAAGCAATAGAAAGACAGGAGGACACAACTGTGGCTAAAATGAGAAGCCAAAGCCAACAGAAATGTCTAAAAGAGCAGGCAAACAAAAGAACAAAAACTATTCGGAAGCTTTGAGAAACCAAAAGAAGACAACAAAAAAGGTCAGATGAGCTCAGTGTGCGGAATCATGATTTGTTGTCATTAATAGGTCTCGGTAGCACCTAAAAATCTGAGGCATTTAGAGGAACAAAATATACGAGGCTTCAATTTCTCTTCAAAAGCAAGGTTCCCTGGTCCAGTTACCTTTCAACTTTCATTTTGGCAGGCACATACAAACTCTACATCCTCAAAAATTCACATCTGAAGGCCTCTCACTTACAGGTACTCCTTTGCCAGGAAACAACCTGTCCCAAACCACACTTGTCAGATCCTTTCTGATACCATCAAAATTGACCTTTCTCCAATTTAGAATCTCAATCCGTGGTCCAGACCTCTCTTTTTCCATATTTACTTTGAATCTCATGGCATTATGATCACAAATTTTGTCACCACCCTGGATCATTTCCTAACAGCTTATTGCACACTTCTACATCAGGAATTCTACGTACTGATTAAGGGCACATTTGTCAAACTTTACCCCATCTAATCCTTTTACAGTATGGGAGTCCCAGTCAATATATGGAAAGTTAAAATCACTTACTGGAACAACCTTTTTTCTTGGCATGGTCTGCAATCTCTCTGCAAATATCTCTAAATCTCTCAGACTGTTGTGTGTAAACAAGCCCCAATAACGGCCACAATATCATAATTCCCTGTCCTGAGCTCATCTGGCTTTCCTCCGATGCTTCTTGCATTGTGATATACACAGCTCAGCACATTCATCGCACCATGCTCAACCATTTGATTGCTGATTCTGTCTGAGGTCTGAACAACATCTGACTGGTGTCAAGAAAACAAACTCCCCCTCATTGTCACAAAAACAAAGGAGCCGGTTGTGGATGACAGGAGGAATGGAGACACTCTAACCCCTCTTGACATCAATGGATCTGGGGTTGAGAAGGTGAACAGCTTTAAGTTCCTCAGCATAAACGTCACCAGGCATCTCAGATAGTCTGTACATACCGGCTGTGTTGTGAAAAGAGCACAGCAGCACCTCTTTCACCTCAGATGGCTGAAGAAGTTCAGGATGGGGCGAAATCCTAAGGACTTTCTACAGAGCATCCTGACTGGCTGCATCACTGCCTGGTATGGGAACTGTACTTCCCCTAATCTCAGGAACATGCAGAGAGTGGTGCAGACAGCCCAGTTCATCTGTAGATGTGAACTTCCCACTATTCAGGACATTTACAGAGACAGGTGCGGAAAAAGGGCCCAAAAGATATTGGGGACCCAATTCACCACAACCACTAACTGTTCCTGCTGCTACCATCCAGGAAACGGTACCACAGCAAAAAGACCAACAGGCTCCGGGACATCATCTTCTATCAGGCTATCAGACTGATTAATTCATGCTGATACAATTGCATATCTATGTTATACTGACTGTTCTATGCACAAACTATTTATTATAAATTACTATAAATTACACCACACATTTAGATGGAGATGTAACATAAAGACTTCTACTCCTCATTTACATGAAGGATGTATGTAAGAAAGTCAATTCAATTCAATTCACCCTCTCCACTATCTGTCCTGTCATTCTAGCTCCCATTCCCCCTACAATTCATTTTAACCACATCAGCACCCCCCTCCACCACACTTGCTCTCGCAGCCGTACCACTAGGATATTAGTCCCCTTCCTGTTCTGTTCCCCTAACTAATGAATCCCCTATCACTCCTTTGACTTTCCTCTGCCAGGTAATCCCCCCTAATACTTTCTAAAGTATTCCACCTGTTGTTGTGTGGGATGGCCACAAGAGTACTTTGTGATGCTATTTAACCTAATTTCCCTTCCTGACTGTCACCCAGTTCCCTGTGTCCTGTACCTTGTGTGTAACTCACCTCTCTTCCTGTCATATCTATCACCCCCTCCAACTCCTGGATAATCTAGAATTCAACCATTTCCAGTTCCAACTCCTTAAAGTGCCGGGTTACAAGCTGCAGTTGGATGCACATCTTGTAGGTGAGGGCATCAGGGACACTGGAAGTCTCCCCTCCTTCCCACCAACGTCCCCTCTAATTTGTAATGACAAGTGTGCACATAAATCATGTACCGTGTATTTTTTTTACACCAGTTTCTGTGTTGTACATAAATATTTCCCCTGAACCCTCTCCAGATGACAGACGGTGATGAACTCTGTGATGGCAATGACAATGAATATGAAGGGAAGGGCAGTAGTCTGTCTCACTGGAGTCTGGCACATTTCTGACGTGAAAGTTACTTGTTGCCCAGGGCAAAGGTGTCTGATATAATCATGTACCCAGAGCGAATGGGTCAAAACATGTTCTCGCCTGTAGAAAAGTTCAGAACAAAAGGAGGTGGAACAAACAACACACACACAAAATGCTGAGGAACTCAGCAGGCCGGGCAGCATCTATGGAAAAGAGTACTATTGCTGAATTCCTCCGGCATTTTGTGTGTGTTGCTTGGATTTCCAGCATCTGCAGATTTCCTCTTCTTTGTGATGGGAGGTAGAACAAAGGTGATTTTCTCAACTGCTGATGTAAAAGATTTTGTTCCCTTTCTCCGAGTTCCTAATCCTTGCATTTAGATAGCTGGAGCTCAGCTCTGTCTGAGAATCCATCGGTTCCCATTCCCGCATCAGCCGGAAGCTCCCCGAGGCCCGTGTACGGATCGTGGGGCTGAGAGAGAGGGAAGAGGGCAGGACTGTCCCGGGATTGCTGCCCACGGTGTCCGGATTTCACAGGAATCGCTCTGAAGTCGGTGTTTAAGATAAAAACACGGAGAATCGCTCTTACCTGTAGCCGACATTTTCAAGGCCTTCTGTGTACTGCGCGCATGCGTGATACTCGGGGACGTCCTCAGCCTGACGCCTGCGCATTTCATCGACGCTTCAGCGCCGGCAGAATTCTTAACGCATGGCCCTATGGGTAATCACGATGCCATTAAACATTTCTGCAAGCACCGGTTCAAAGTCCATACCTCATTTTTTTCGTGTGTATAGAAAAATCTGCAGCTGTTTTAACGCAGAAAGCGGTTTCCATAAGCAATATACTCAATATCAATGTGTATCTAAGTAAAATGCAGTTATAAAACACAGGAGATTCTGCAGTTGCTGGGAATACAGAGACGCACACATACAAAATGCTGGAGGAACTCTGCAGTTCAAGCAGCAACTAGGCAGCGGAGTACACAGGCTAGGCATGCTGAAGGGGCTCGGTCTAAACGTTGCCTTTTTATGCCTCTCCACAATTGCTGCCTGACTGTTGATTGCCACCAGTATTTTGCAGAAATTAACCACCTTTTTTTTCGATCAACCAGTTTCCAAATGTTTCTAATCTTTCTTTTGCTGCCACATCCTGCTGGTCTGATTCCTCTTCCTCCTCTTTGCAGCCCTAAAGTCTGACTCAATCTGGCAGCTCTTTGGTTTCTGACTCTACACCATCGAAGATTCACTCGCTAATCTGCTGTCAGACTTTAGAGGTGCATTGTGTTAGGAGACCGCAGGTTCGTTTACTGTGAGTGTCCCTTTAATTGCCTGAGTGAGGTGGGTCTGTGACGTGAAACACCAACGGAGGGAGAGAGAGAAGGGGAGGGGAGGAGAGGTGGAGGACAGGAGGGGAGGAGGGGAGAAGGGGAGAGATAGAGGAGGAGGGGAGGGGGGAGGAGGTGAAGGGGAGAGGGGGAGGGGAGGAATGGAGAATGGAGAGGGGGGAGAGAACGTCAAAATCACAGTGGGTTTATCGTCTTATTCAAACCGGAGAAAATCATGCAGGTGTATAAGGTCATGAGAGGCATTGGTCGTGTGGATAGACAGAGGCTTTCCCCAGGGCTGAAATGGCTAACACGCGGGGGAATAGGTTTAAGCTACTTAGAAGTAGGTACAGAGGAGATGTCAGAGCTAAGTTTTGTTTAAGCAAAGAGCGGTGTGTGTGTGGAATGCACTGCCAGCGACGGTAGTTGAGGCGGATACAATAGGGTCTTTTAAGAGGCTCTTAGATAGGTACGCAGAGCTTAGGAAAATTGGTGGCTATGCGGTATGGTAATACTAGGCAGTTTCTAGAGTATGTTGCATGGTCGGCACAACCATGTGGGCTAAACGTATCTGTAATGTGCTACAGATTTCTATGATTCTATGAAATTCAGTGGAAATCCTTCCTCCCACAGAGTAGTGACTAGTTGCAACCTGTCATTTCAGGGTGAGTGAGAAGGGAATGGCCGGGGTAGATTTTGATATTCTGATATGGAACAGAAACATCGGCAGGGACTTCTCTAGTGAGAAACGGAATTTGATACAGAAGTGATTTATCTGTCACAGATCCACAATATTAAACGCCAGTCTAGTTTAAGGCTAACATCAGCAGAACAGACTCCTCCAATGCTAAGTGACCAGGGTTCAGTCCTGGGTGCGATGAGCAGCCGCAAGAACTGCAGAATCTGACAGTAACAGTCCCTCATGAACCTGCAGCTGCCTTCAGTCACCGTGATGGTTAAACCTTTCACACGGAGCTGATTTGAACTTCCTCCCTGATGTGAATTTGCTGGTGTTGCAGCAGCTGGGATGAGTGAGTAAAACTCTTTGCTCACTCCGGACAGAAATGTGGCCTCTATTTACTGTGAACTCACCGGAGCATCACAAGGTGGGTTAACTGAATGAGTCTCTTCGCACACACGGAGCAGGTGAACAGCCGCTTCCCAGTGGGAAGCTGTTGGTGTATCTGCGATGCCCGACTGAATCCGTTCCAAAATGAGAGCCAGTGAAGACGTCACAGTGCTCTGAACGTCATGGCGATGTATCCAATCAGATCACGGACATGGACACGTGTTCGAGCTCTCCTTGTAGCGAGTGGGGCGCTGTCTTCTCCAGCATCTCCGCCTCCACATTCAAGGATCGGCGGCATTCAAGCGCTGGTGAACTGACAGATACAGCGGAGTGAGTGTCGCTTTAAGTGCCTGAGGGAGGCGCGGCTGTGACTTCACAAACGCGCTGCAGCAGAGACAGAGAGACAGAGGGGAGGGGAGAGAGGGAGGAGAGGGAGGGGGGAGAGAGAAAGTGAGGGAGAGAGCGAGAGGGAGAGGAAGAGAGTGAGAGTGAGAGAGACTTCAGCTTGTCACTGCTACGCCCAAAAGATTGGGTTGATCATCGGCACGCAGTGCACAACGGATGTCTGGATGTCACTTCGTATAATCCATATGTGTGGATTTGTTGGAGTGTCCTGTGGTATCACTTTTGTTGGGCCTTGCCTGGAATCAGGGTGTTCTGTGGTAACCACTTGACGATATTCCTGTCACTGTCACTGTCACCTGGTGATCTTTCTAAGTGGATTTCGGAACTAATCGACGGATAAGATCTTCGGCGACTGTTTTCTCGTTTACCCAGCGTGGAATGTGTGTGGAATTCTTCGTAATTGCCTTCTCTCTACGTTTTCGTGAGGATTTACAAATCTCTCCTCTCACTCACTTATTCCGTGGATTACTGAACTTTTCCAATTTACCATCTGAAGACTTTTAGCATTGTATCCCAAGGTTGATAGTTTAGGAGCTATATATACGCATAACACAGTTAATTGCTGTATTTTTCATTCAATCTTTTAGATTTGGAGTAGATACTAATGAAGAGAGTGTTTTTACCATCGAAACCAGACTCCATGAGTGATCTGTTGCTGCTGGTACGTAACAATTGCAACAACCCAGCTGTCTGAGGCACAGTCCTTTAAAATTCTTGAAAATGACCCAAAACATTGAAAAGAGCGGGGAAGAAGGAGTTTAACCAACTTCGTCCGGAGCCCTGAACAACGTCACAACCACCGTGAGCTCATCCTCTTGTTCAGCCTGGAGAAAATCATGCAGGAAATTCATGCAGGTGTATAAGATGATGAGAGGCATTGGTCGTGTGGATAGCCAGAGGCTTTTTCCCAGGGCAGAAACGGCTAACACAAGGGGGAATAGGTTTAATCTGCTTGGAAGTAGGTACAGAGGAGATGTCAGAGCTACGATTTTTAAGCAAAGAGTGGTGTGTGTGTGGAATGCACCGCCAGCGACGGTGGTAGAGGCGGATACAATAGGGCCTTTTAATAAATACATGGAGCTATGCGGGAGGGTAATTCTAAGCAATTTCTAGAGTAAGTTACATAGTCGGCAGAACATTGCGGGCCAAAGCGTCTGTAATGTGTCGTAGATTTCTATGATTCTATGAAATTAAAGAGAAATCTCCTATCCCACGGAGTGGTAACTAGTTGCAGCCTGTCATCTCAGCGAGAGTGAGAGAGGAACGGCAGGGGTAGATTTTGATATACTGATATGGAACAGAAACACTGCCGGAGCCAGATGGGCCGAGTGGCCTTTCTAGTGTACATTGTGAAGTCAATTCAATTCAATTCACCCTCTCCACTATCTGTTCTGTCATTCTGGCTCCCATTTCCCCAGCAACTTATTTTAACCACCACACTCTCCACCCACACTAGCACTAGCAAGCCTTACCACGAGGATATCAGTCCCCTCCTGTTCTGTTCCCCTAACTAATGAATTCACTATCACCCCTTTGACTTTTCTCTGTCAGGTAATCTATCCTCCCCACCCCAACAGTTTCTAAAGTGTTCCACCTGTTGTTGTGTGGGATAACAACAAGAGTTCTCTGTGATGGCTATTTAACTTTATTCCGCTTCCTGACTCTCGCCCAGTTTTCTGTGTCCTGCACCTTGTGTGTAACTCACCTTTCTTCATGTCATATCTACCTCCTGCTCCAACTCCTGGATGATCCGGAATTCATCCATTTCCAGTTCCAACTCCTTAAGGTGCAGGGTTACAAGCTGCAGCTGGATGCACACCTTGTAGGTGGGGGCATAAGGGACACTGGAGGTCTCCCCACTTTCCCACAATGTCCCCCCTAATTTGTAATGACCAGTGTGCACATAAATCATGTACCGTGCATTTTTTTGCCCAGTGATATGTGCACAGTGAATTTTATACAGAGAGGTAATCATTTTCACAGCGAGCAAATCACTGTCGATAAATACTTTGATATCCCCCGGGTTTGATGGAATTCATCTGCACTCTCACACAAACTATGTAGCAGGCCTGTAATGAGTAATGAAGAATCATCTCACCAGAGCTTTTGCACATTGTTCATATGTGGTTTGCTTGCTAAATTATGCTTTAAAAAGTCAGGTTTGCAAAGATTACTCCAAGTCTTTCCACTTGCAAATTCTCCAGCACCTCTTGCATTGTCACAATAGACAATAGGTGCAGAAGTAGACCATTCGGCCCCTCAAGTCTGCACCGCCATTCTGAGATCATGGCTGATCTTTCACTATCAATACCCAGTCCCTGCCTTGTCCCCATATCCCTTGATTCCCCTATCCATCAGATATCTATCTAGCTCCTTCTTGAAAGCATCCAGAGAATTGGCCTCCACCATCTTTTGAGGCAGTGCATTCCAGACCCCCACAACTCTCTGGGAGAAGAAGTTTTTCCTTAACTCTGTCCTAAATGACCTACCCCTAATTCTCAAACCATGCCCTCTGGTACTGGACTGTCCCAGCATCTGGAACATATTTCCTGCCTCTATCTTGTCCAATCCCTTAATAATCTTATATGTTTCAATCAGATCCCCTCTCAATCTCCTCAATTCCAGCGTGTACAAGCCCAATCTCTCCAATCTCTCTGTGTAAGACAGCCCTGCCATCCCAGGAATCAACCTAGTGAATCTACGCTGCACTTCCTCAATTGCCAGAATGTCCTTCCTTAAACCTGGAGGCCAAAACTGTACACAATATTCCAGGTGTGGTCTCACCAGGGCCATGTACAAATGCAAAAGGACATCCTTGCTCTTGTACTCAATTCCCCTTGTAATAAAGGCCAACATTCCATTTGCCCTCTTCACTGTCTGTTGCACTTTCTCATTCACCTTCATTGACTGACGAACTAGGACTCCTAGGTCTCTTTGCATTTCTCCTTTACCTAACTCTACACCGTTCAGACAATACTCTGCCCTCTTGTTCCTGCTTCCAATGTGGATAACTTCACATTTGTTCGCATTGAATGACATCTGCCAAGTATCTGCCCACTCACACAGCCTATCCAAGTCTCCCTGTATTCTCCTAACGTCCTCTTCGCATGTCACACTGCCGCCCAGTTTAGTATCATCAGCAAACTTGCTGATATAGTTTTCCATGCCCTCATCTAAATCGTTGACATAAATCGTAAAGAGCTGTGGTCCCAATACAGAGCCCTGTGGTACCCCACTAGTCACCTCCAGCCAGTCCGAGAAACACCCATTCACTGCTACCCTTTGCTTTCTATCTGCCAACCAGTTTTCTATCCATGTTGAAACCCTGCCCCCAATGCCATGAGCTCTGATTTCACTCACCAATCTCCTATGTGGCACCTTATCGAATGCCTTCTGAAAATCTAGGTACACAACATCCACTGGCTTACCCTCATCTAACATCCTTGTTACACCCTCAAAAAACTCCAACAGATTAGTCAAGCATGATTTGCCCTTGGTAAATCCATGCTGGCTCAGCCTAATCCTATTACTGCCATCAAGATGTGCACTATTTCGTCCTTAATAATGGACTCAAACATCTTCCCCACGACTGACGTTGGGCTAACAGTGCGATAGTTCTCCGTTTTCTCTTTCCCTCCCTTCTTGAAAAGTGGGATAACATTAGCCACTCTCCAATCTTCAGGAACTGATCCTGAATCTAAGGAACATTGGAAAATGATTACCAATGCATCCTCAATTTCCTGAGCCACCTCTCTTAGAACCCTCGGATGCAGACCATCTGGACTCAGGGATTTATTAACCTTCAGTCCTACCAGTCTACTCATCACAGTTTCTTTCCTAATGTCAATCTGTCCCCTCTGATATTCCTCTGATATCTTATGACCATGGCCCATCCATACATCTGGGAGATTGCTTGTGTCCTCCCTGGTGAAGATAGATCTAAAGTACGCATTAAATTCTGTTGCCATTTCCCTGTTTCCCATAACAATTTCTCCCAATTCATTCTTCAATACACACAGGTAACACCAGTTTCTATATTGGACATAAATATTTTCCCTGAACGCTCCTGAGGAATTGAGGATATATAAAAAAAAAACCTATGTAACCTATGTAATCTCTGGCTAAAAGAATAATTGGGACTGAATATGAATATTTGAACCGAAGTAAACACTGTCTTCAGTGGTTAGCTAAGGCAGGCTCATTGCCAGTTCTCTGTGGCTTGCAGAGAGACACACTGAGAGCTGATAACATTGTATACTGTACCGTTGTTAGTTGATACCATTATACATTCTACCCTCATTTGAGTAAGGGGCGGAGGACTCACTGATAAGGACAGGAATGAACATCTGTTTGTAATTAAGTCAGGGCTTTGCAAAGGGAATAAGTGGACAGTACATCCATCCATAATTAAAACCTCAATATAACAAACTCTGTTATCTAAGTAATTAAGATTTGCAGCAACACACTTGGTGGGCATACCAGTTCAAATAACATCTTGAAATAGTGATGCATGGGGTGTACTGTGTATAAATACACGGCTGTAACCTAAGTCAGTCGACTTGTCAGATAGTGGCAGTGCTTACGTGCCTTCCCTGTGACAACTGGGGCTCAAACTCCTGCAGGAGAATGTGCAATAAACTGTGGTGTCGATAAGAAGCTTGTATCTCGAGTTTTATTCAGATTCAGCTTTAACATTTGGCATCATGATCAGGATCTCTATCTACAGAGCACTGAGAAGATGGGCTGAGTAAGCAGCTGAACCACTCTGGGGACTGTGGGGACTGACCGGGAGCCCAATAGGTATTTTAAATTTGTCGCTCACTGTTAGTTCCTTTGGATGTATGGTGCCTTGCCCAAGGCTGATCACATACCTTGACAGGATCGGGAAAAAAATCTGTTGGGAGACTAGTATAAGGTAGGCAAAAATTTTACCAGGTGGGCAGGAGGCAGTATTGGATAAAGTTTACTAAGTGGCCAGGAGGCGGTACTGGGTAAACTTTACTAAGTGGGCAGGAAGCAGACATGTCAGGTAAATTCATCAATTGAGCAGGAGGTGCCTGCTGGGTAAATTTATCTGATTGTTAATTGAGCTGGAGGCTTTGTGCCTGATAAATTACTTAGAGATAATCGGTTAATTGCAGTCGATTGATACGAGTGTGCCAGGAGCAGCCCTACACAACTTTGTGTGAGAGTTTTCCGGACGAGGAAAATGATTTTCAAATGTTCAGTGCAGCACTGAGTAAGAAATTGGGGAACAAAATGTGGCCTCGGACGGGGGGGGGGGGGGGGGGGGGAGCCTGGGTTATTACGTCATGAGAACAAGCAGTAAATCTGATATGGAAAAAGAACTGAGGAAAGAAGTGGAAATCGTTGAAAAGGAAATGGAAGGAAAAGGCAGATGTAAAATGGAAGTTTGCCAGCTATGCCACTGATGGCCTACTGGCTTCAGAATTGGACTTTGAGGCGAGAGGTCTCGAGTTCGAATCCAGCTGACTCCCTTGCACACTTTCATCCGTGCTGGGTTAGAGCTGGTGATCTCTTAAACAAAACAACTCACCCAGCAGAAGGCAATGGCAAACTACTGCTGTAACTTGCCTTGTACATGATTTCCCAACACCGCACAGCGGCGTGGAAGGAAATCCTCGGCTAACTGGAAAAAGCTCCAGATATGACATACGTTTAAAGTGGAACAGTATATTATCAGCAAGTTGGAGGAATAATGGAATGGGATAGAGGTATGTACTGCAGAAGGAATGCCAAAGGTTGGGAGCTGCTAAAAGTGTAGTGTGAATGGGTGGATGTGACTTGTGGCCTGCTACGGCAGTTTCACAGGAGACCAAGCCTTTAAACTGGGGGGACAAATACCCATTATTAATGACTTACTGCTCCAATGCTTACCAACTAAGTTAGCCAACATTATTAATACAAATAATATGGATTGGCCTGACAATGACCGAAATCGAATGTGACGAGCTTCGACATATTTTTGGGACCCAACTTTCGAATCCCGATCAACCCCGAAGGAAACTAATATTCTCCTGTTTGATTCTTACTAAGAGAGAGAGGGGGGCAGAACTATTTGACTATGCAGCATGTTTACACTTGTGTTTATATAGCTCACAGTTTGTTTTATTTAAGCAAGGACAGTCACAAACACAGTCAGGCAGAGAGAAAGAAAGAAGATGGAAGGTTCGAAACAAAGGGCCTAGTGGCCAAAGGCCACTGTTTGGACTCTCCTATGCCCACAAGGTGGGTTGACTATTGATCCAGCGTGTACTGAATGTGTGATTGTCACTTTGATCCATAGGAGTGGATCTGTTGGTTTGGGAGTATCCTGTGAAGACCACTTGTGCTGACCCTTGCCTGGGTGTGGTAATTCACTTGAAGAGAGTACCCCTGTGACCAATCACTGTTGGTGATAATTCGTATAATCCATATGGGGATGTTGTTGGAGTATCTCGCGGCTACCACTTTTGTTAACCCTTAGCCGGATTCGGGTGTGTTATGTGGTAACCACTTGTGAGAAGGGATATTCTGTGGAAATCACTGTCGGTAATACTTTGTGTGTTGGATCTGGATTGGGAGTACCTTGTGGAATCTACCTGTGTGTCAACCCTTGCTTGTGTGGTAGTTCCTTCTGAAGACAGTACGCCTGTGATAAGCTGCTTCTGGTGATAATTTGTATGTAGATTTAGAACGACGACGGATAGAACCTACAGCGACTGTTAACCTGTCATTTATTCCATGGCTGAACTGAACTTTCATAGTTCACCATCTTAAGACTTTAAGCTTGGTATTCCCTGAGCTCAAAGGTTTGGGAGTTATATTTACACGTATGTGTACTCATAACACTTTTTAACTTTTGATTATTTTGCTTAATTTGTTATATTATAAGTAGATACGAATAAAGAGAGTGGTTTTAACATCAAAACCAGACTCCAGGTGTGGTCTATAGCTGCTGGTTCATTTAAACCAATTGGGTACGTAACAGTGCTGCTCGTGTTTATGTCTTTAAGAGGGCTCACCCCAGCACCCGGGGGCCCCCATGTTAACACCTTTCTGTCTCTCTGTCACACCTATGCCAAGCAGGTAGAACCAGGGGCCTGCTGGGTTTGTGCTGAAATTCCTCGGTATGGTAAAAGTATGATTCAAATGTCAGTAATCCTGCTCAACTAGAGTGAGGAACTATCTGCCTGGGCTTTTTCAAATAACACCCGGGGAAGAGAGTGAGGAACTGTGGTCCAGTCTGTGATGACCGTGGCTGTCAGTGTTTTGAGGGATGGTGTCTCAGGGCCCCACCAAGCGGAACTTCCTACGCTGGGAAACATGCATCCTGGCCATATCTGCACGAGCCCAGCAGCCGAGAGGAATAACTGAGCGATTTTTGATGATGGTTTTTCTCTCCTATAGCGTAGCCAAAAATTCATGAGAGATAATCAATTTGGCTATAAGAACTTCAGGAGCTGGCCACAATGCTGCAGGGGCCCTGTGACAGAAACACAGGCCCAACAGAAACATCCATTGAAATGATTGCAATCTGGCAAACAGTCGTACAGAATCGTACGACTTTAGATTTTATCCCAGCTGAGAAAGGGGGAACCTGTGCTATTATTGACACAGAATGCAGCACCTATATCCCTGATGAGTCTACTAACGTTACATCCCTCTCCAAGCACACTGCAAAGGAGATTGACAGCATCAAGAAAGTAGGGCAGGATTTACACGGGTTCACCGAAGGGTTGAAATGGTGATCTTCAAAGGCCTGTAAGGTAATATGTGGGGCAAAGTCCTAATCCTATTTCCTAAAAGTTGTACATATCATTGTTATAATTACTGATGTATGTTGTTTTTCCCCACTGAGAAGTCAAAGCTGTACTCAGTTGCTTTCTCTGTAAAAAAGTTACTGCTTTGTTGATCATGTAATGATCTAAAGAAGGGAATGATAAAGTATGTAAAAGGGTTAACACTTCGTTAAACTATAACAGCCTGTTTTTCTGAAAGAAACTCCTGATGATCAACAGATGTACTAAGCCATGCTGAGCCATATTTCTTTTTGAGGGTAGCGAGCTACGGTTTCAGGATGCTTATCTCCTTGTGCACTCATGTGTAGAGATAGGACAGCATCAGTCTGTTCTGTGTGTGTAAGCCATTATGACTATTTTGTAATTTGTCTTTAGGGGCTGTCACAGTAAATAACTTTGGCTCCATCCGGTCTTGTGTGGGGGAGTATCTGGACAGATACATCTAATGTGTAAGGGGAATTGGTGGATAGGGTGGGAGCATTCACAGTCTGTTCCTGTCTGAGTGACTAACTGAGTAAGCCCCTGGCGCTTGGAACAAAGAGTTTGTACCGTACGGTCTCTGAGTGACTTTATCCAGATTCGACTTCCACTGAATGGGAGTGGTTTTAAAGGGCTGGGCTGCTGGAAGCACATTACCAGACCGGGACTGATTGCAACTGGGTCTGACAGAAGCATAACTGGTTCTTCTGGGCACATTCAGTTTCACTCCAGCTATTTCCTACCTTCCCTTGTACAGGTATGTAATGTCCAAAGTACATGTTTTTGAGTAAATGAGACTCACCAAACTTTCTCCTGACTGAATCACTGGGAAATCCGAGTCTCTTGATGCAAAGTTGGTCTCTCCAGTTGCTGTTCTCAGTCCTCGGGCCAATTCACTTGTTGCTGTTCCCTCGTCTTCAGCTGTGGTTTGCTTCCAGTTGGGGTTTTTCTTCAAATAAACTTCTCACCGCAGGTCTAACTTTAACCAGAGAGATAATGAAGTATGTTAACATTAAAAAGGAGAACCAAACATTTCTGCTGAATGTTACTAAGAACAAAACTCACTGAAATTTAAATGTTGAAGGCAGATATAATGATCTCAGTGAACAACCTTCTATTGTCCCTCACACATCACAAAACGATATGGGATAAGCAGGAGCCATCATACAGTCAGGAACAGAATTAGGTGATTTGATCCATCTGGTCTGCCCCACCATTTAACCATGGCTGATTTTTATTCCAACACCATATTCCTGCCTTCCTCCTGCAATCCTGAGCTATGCACCAATCATGAATATATTAATTTCTGCCACAAATATACCCAATGGCAGCCTCAACCAACCTCTGCGGCAACAAATTCCACAGATCAGACATCCTTTAACCAAAAAATTCTTCTCATCTCAGTTTTAAAGGGGAGCATCTTTGTTCTGAGACTGTGCTGTCAGATCACAGACTCCCCGTCTAATGGAAACATCCTCTCCGTGTCCACTGTGTCCAGGCTTTTCAGCATTCAGTAGGTTTACTTAACCATACATCACTCCACCACTCCCACCGTCCCTCTGAGCTCCATTGAGCACAGGTCCAGAAACACCAAACGCTCCTCATACATAACATCGATTATTCCTGAGATTATTTTTGTAAACCATGTTAGCAGCAATTGTACTGAACACATTTCCAGGAATAAGAGATAAATTGATACCAGGATAATTTACAGGGTAAGTTGAGATTTCTTTATTTTTCTACTAGCACAGAATGAGCCATTTCCATTTCCAGGTTAATTTCAGGAAATATAAACCATTCCAAGGTAAATGTAATGAAAAGAAACTAGAATTATCAGAAATTCTCAGCAGGTAAGGAACAGCTTTGGGAGAGGAACAAACTTTACAATTCAGGGTAATAATGTTTTGTCAGAATGACCAAGCATTTTCAGTTTTTATTGCAGATCTCCAGCAACTTGGGATTCTGCCTGATTTCCACCGAGTGACAGACAGATGACAGTGAGGGGGGGATTTCGAAGCACTGTTTGAACACCAAACTCAGGGTCTATTTCTACTGTTGTAAACACGGAACAGCCCATTTACTCACAACCTCTCCCTGTGAGGATGGAATGGGAACATCCTCTCCTCTGATTAGCAGTCATTGCTTCCAAAGGAACTCCAGAAACAAACATCTTATCCCAGACCAGAAATACTCGATCAACACCTCACAAGCCCAAGCAGCTCAATCCCCGGGTCCACTTTCCCTGGATCAAAAACTGATATCCCAGGACCCAACCTCACAGAGTCACACAGCTTAATCTGCCACTCATCGACCCGGAGAGTCTCACACATTGTCCTCCCATCTCACACAGGGTAGTGCAATCCGGGATTTCCCCACAACCAATGTCCAGCTGCTCGAAGAAGGACATCCATCCAGCCTCATCTGTAGAAGCACTAAGCAAAGTCAAAGCCAAAACACCAGCAGTTCCATTTGCCTGGAATGCTGATCACAGGACTAGAGCCCAAGCACCAACTCTCCCAGTACTCTTTGCTGACTGTAATATGATGAAGTGTGTCAGGCAGTCACAGTTCACAAAATAGGACTCCACACCAATGCACAACAGAACTGGTACCTGATGACCCTCTGGTTTTCCAGCTGACAAGAACTGATTCTGGAAATAACTCAGTGTAAAAGAATACCTCACAATGAAGACAAGAAAGATTGCCGATATATATCATTGAAGAGGTGTGATACAGGGTGGACCAAGTTAGACCCAGATAGTTGATGCATGTCACTGAAGTTGGTGGGAGAGAGACTGAACAAGATGGGTAGGGAATGAGCAGATAGAATGAGGGGGAGAAGAAATCAAGGACGATCAATTAAGGTTCTCCAGCAATACACAGATACTGAATTAATAGTACACACTACTGTATAAAGGATCTTAAAATGACAAAGTTAGAACAAACAACAAGAACTTTGCCATATATACTTTGAACCCTCACCAAATTTTTCTCAACACATCTTAGAAAGTTCAGACACTTCATGCTTTTCATGGTAAATGCTCTGCCCATGACTGCGAGGAACAGCAAAGACCTTTGGATCCAGATCAGCACAACACAGAAACCATTCTCACACTAGACTTCTCAGTCCCACAGGAAAGCAGGTAGTGAAATCAAAGATTCCCACTGCCTGGGACATTCTCTTTCCTCACCCACCCCAGTCCGGGAGAAGACACCAGCCATAAAGCTCAAAGACAAATGCGAGGAGGCTCAGGAAATGAGACAAGCTGGGGGAAGTTAACGGGACTCAGTGGCCAACATCAGGTTCCCCAACACAACATGGAGGAAGCATCACCTCACATCCGGGGACTCTGACCGCACACCACATGATCTTGAGTCACAAACCAGAGGGCGAGGTAGATCAGTGTTAAACAGGCTCATGTGTCCTGTTGGTGGGTCTCCCATTTCAACTCTGTGGTAATAAACAGCCTGGGCTCCTGGTTTGGATCGTTCAATACAGATTAAGTGACATCTACATATTTTTGAAGAGCCCAGATATTTGGAAAATAAATGAGTAATTGGCCCTCAGTTCAGCACTCATGGCTAACGTTGGATCTCCCCACTCGGGATCGGTCTCAATACTCACTGATGGGAAAACGATATCTTCGGCCCGCAGACTGTGATCTGATCCCTGGCTTCCTGACCCAGGAGGGGAGGACCCTTTCCCAATCCCACAGACGATCCGCTTCAGCACTGAGCAGAAAGGAAAACACCACCCAACCGGAGACAGTGAGCATGCGCGAAGAGTTAGTTACATCTGTGGATAAATGGGAGGGGCAAACAGGATCACGTGACTGTTGGGGTCTCCCCGCCCCCCCCCCAGGCAGAGAGTCCAGCTACCAACCATTCTGTGGAAAGAGACAAACTTGCCATTTACATTTCGTCTCCCCATAAGTGTATTAGATATTTGAACTCTCAGGAAAAATATATCATCTGTCCACACAGATTCATAATCAGGTTTATTATCACTGTCATGTTGTGTAAACTATGTTAACTTTGCAGCAGCATTTCAATGCAATACATAATATAGAAGAAAAATAAAACAAAATAAAATAATTAAAATTACAGTATATGTATATCTGGGACCATTGCTCACTGTAATTGTTATAAATGACTTGGATGAGGAAGTGAAGGGATGTGTTCATAAATTTGCTGATGACACAAAGGTTGGAGGTGTTGTGGATAGTGTGGAGGGCGGTCAGAGGTTACAGCTGGACACCGAAAGGATGCCAAACTGGGCTGAGAAGTCACAAATGGAGTTCAACCCGGATAAGTTTGAAGTAGTTCAACTTATTAGGTCAAACATGATAGCAGAATATAGCATTAATGGGAAGACTCTTCACAGTGTGGAGGATCAGAGGGATCTTGGGGTCCGAGTCCATAGGACATTCAAATCTGCTATGCAGGTTGACTCTGTGGTTAAGAAGACATATGGTGCATTGACCTTTATTAATCGTGGGATTGAGTTTAGGAGCCGAGAGATTTTGTTGCAGCTATATTGGACCCTGGTCACACTCCACTGTGCTCAATTCTGGTCACCTCACTACAGGAAGAATGTGGAAACCTTAGAACGGGTACAGAGGAGAGTTACAAGGATGTTGCCTGGATTGGGGAGCATACATTATGAGAATAGGTTGAGTGAACTCGGCCTTTTCTCTTGGAGTGACGGAGGATGAGAGGTGACCTGATAGAGGTATACAAGTTTATGAGAGGCATTGATCATGTGGATAGTCAGAGGCTTTTTCCCAGGGCTGAATTGGTTACACAAGAGGGAATAGGGTTAAGGTGCTGGGGAGTACATAGAGAGGAGATATCAGGGGTGAGTTTTTTTAGTCAGAGAGTGGTGGAGAGTGGTGTAATGGGCTGCCTGCAACGGTTATGGAGGTGGGCATGATAGGGTCTTTTCAAAGATTTTTGGATAGGAACCTGGCGGCACTGGAGAAAAAACTAACTTAGAAAAATAAAGGGCTATGGGTAACCATAGTATTTTCTAAGGTAGTGACATGTCAGCACGACTTTGTGGGCTGAAGGGCCTGTACTGTGCTGTAAGTTTCTATTATTCTATGAATAAATTAAAAATTGTGCAAAAAGCAGAAATACTATATATTTTAAAAGTGAGGTCGTGTTCAAGGGCTCAATGTCCATTTGGCTATCCGATGGCAGAGGGGAAGAAACTGTTCCTGTATCACTGAGTGTGTGCCTTCAGGCTTCTTTAACTCCCTCTCTGATAGTAACGTTGAGAAAAGGGCATGCCCTCGGTGCTGGAGTTCCTTAATACTGGACGCTGCCTTTCTGAGACACTGTTTCTAATCCTTTGGTAATCTTCTAAACGTCTATTCAGTCTCACCCCAGCCGGCACGGCTCCAGAGTAAACAACATAAGGTTGTCCAGCCTCCCGTTGTAGCTCAGGCCCTCTATTCCAGGCAGTGTCCTGGTAAACCTCTTCTGCGCCCGCTCCAAAGCCCCGATATCCTTCAGAGAATGATAGCGACCACAACTGTATAAAACACTCCAGATGTGGCCTAACCCTAACCCTCCCGTTATAGTTCAGGCCCTCTATTCCAGGCAGTGTCCTGGTAAACCTCTTCTGCGCCCTCTCCAAAGCCCCGATATCCTTCAGAGAATGATAGCGACCACAACTGTATAAACCACTCCAGATGTGGCCTAACCCTAACCCTCCCGTTGTAGCTCAGGCCCTCTATTCCAGGCAGTGTCCTGGTAAACCTCTTCTGCACCCGCTCCAAAGCCCCGATATCCTTCAGAGAATGATAGCGACCACAACTGTATAAAACACTCCAGATGTGGCCTAACCCTAACCCTCCCGTTGTAGTTCAGGCCCTCTATTCCAGGCAGTGTCCTGGTAAACCTCTTCTGCGCCCTCTCCAAAGCCCCGACACTTACTGCCCAGTGCACAAGTACGGGAAGGTACAGGTACAGAGAAACACTGACTTATAGCAGAATCACAGGCAAGTACATTCAGATAACACACGGAACACAAATTATACAAAATCTCCGTCAGTGTCAATATGGAAACATGTTTTACTTCATCCTGCTAACAGGACCAGAACAACAGGGGCTGAGCGGCGGTTCATCTCAGACGGTTCGGTGTGAAGGTCTCACAACCCGGACTGACCCCGGCAGATTCTGTGAAGGAAGCGAGGCGAGGCCGCCAGTTCGGGAAAGTTCATCCCCTCCCCTTTCAGGTTTCACCGATCACCTTGTGTTTCTCTCTCTCTTCCCCACCCCCACCTTTTATTCTCCAGTCCTGCCGAAGGTTTTCGGCCGGGAACGTCGACTGTACTCTTTTCCGAGATGCTGCCCGGCCTGCTGAGTTCCTCCAGCATTTTGTGAGCGTTGCTCGCATTTCCAGCATCTGCAGGTTTCTCTTGTTTGAGTTCGGAACAGTTAAATGGACTCACTGCCCAACATCAGATCCCCTACGCCACTCGCGACCGGCTTCAACACTCACCAATAGAAAATCGTAGGTTTCGCCCCGCAGAGAACCATTCGTTCCCGGCTCCCCACCCTGGGGGCGAGGAACCCCTCCCGATGCCGATCCGCTTGAACAAAGACCGGAAAGAACTGAGCGTGCGCGATGTCGTCAGCCCGTCATCAGGGCGGTGGGCGGGGCCTAGGAGTCAAACCTGCGGATGCTGCAGATCCGCTGTGAAACTGGATCACTTGATGGCCGGAGGGTCTCCCACGTGACCCGGTGACTCCGCTCCTCGCCCCCCACACGCTGTCCAACCCATCCGCCGCGTTTCCTACATTATTTCCCGTATTATAAAAGCAACAGTTTTAATTCTTTCCCTCCATATCTTCCCCGATCCCTTTCCCTCCACTCTCAGGTCACAGAGTTCTCAGCCTTAGAGTTTCGATTCCCATCCAGATCCGACACACAATTCAGACCCACACAGGAGATGTGCAGGTTTCATTTAGATCAGTCTATGTTTGTAAACACTAAGTTCCTCCGGAGCATGACTGGATTGGAACACAGAGACCTCAAGTGAGAAACAGCAGGAGGCCATTCAGCCCCTCTAACCATCAACAAGATGGCGGCTGCTCTCCCATCTCAGCGACATGTTTCTGTCCGATCCTCATTTCCTCGATCCCTTCCGTCTCCACACATCTGCCGACCTCTGTTTAATGTGAGGACGATCACCGAGTCTTCACCACCCTCTGTGGAGGGGATTTACAGATATCCAACACCCTCTAAGTGGAGACATTTCCCCTCATCTCAGTCCCGGCCAGTCCACCCCTTTTTTCAGATACTGGGATCCCTGTTCAACTGGTAATGATGTTGTGCATTTCAATTTGTTCACCTCTCAGTCCTCGATTCTCTGAATGAAAGGGTTATCACATTTGATTTTTCTTCACATGATGACCCCACCACCCCAGGGATCAGTCAGGTGAGTATTCATTGCACTCTCGGTAACAAATACTCTCTAACCGCTTTGTGAATCATCTATGGAATTAATTTCCACCTTCTGCAGCCCCGTGTTGCCCCAACCACTCACCTCGCACCCCTGTCACTATTTCCACCTTCCCACCTCCCCCTCACCTGGATCCACCTCTCACTCCCCAGCTCTTGCCCCATCCCCACCCCTCACCTCTTTTCTCTGACTATTTCCCGACCACTCTCAGTCCAGAGGGAGGGTCTCAACCCGAAATGTTGACGGTCATTTCCCTCCACAGATGCTGCCCGACCCGCTGAGTTCCTCCGGCAGTTTGTTCTTTGGTCTGTATAACCCGTGTTAGTGTGGGGAGCGGGATTTTACACCATATTCCAGGTACAATCTCAACAAAGCACAAATAATTGTCACTTTGCCCGGACCATTGGCCCCGCTTGCAGGGCAACAGTCTGCCGGTGTTTGCCCCCAATGTGGTGAATCCCTCTGCTCGGCACCACCGTGGGCTCAGACATTTCCCCAGATGAGCCCCTCCTGTCCCCACCGGGACAAACATCCTGTCCACACCCTCTCTCAGCATCTCACGCCATCTTCATCCTGTCAATAAAATCCCCGGTCTACCTCCCCGGGGAACCAGTATCAAACCGACGGGCCGAGCGGTCTCCTCCTACCTCTCAGCGATACATCAGACTCCGGCCGCAGGAGACGGTTCACAAACGCCCCCCAATTCCCTCGGAGGGAAATGGAAATAAATCAGAAAGTGGACATTAACTTTGAGGTTTTCTCCGCTCTGAGGAGGCGGTCGGCGCTTGAGAGGGAGACGAACTCAGCGGGGTAACGCCCACTCGGCTTGTCCACCTCCGCGACTGGTTGTAACGAGTGATTGACATCGCTTCTCACCAATGGGAATAGCGCAGCTCCTGAATCCTCTGTTGACAGCGGTGGGGGAGGGGCTGGTCACGTGCTTATTAGCCCAGCCGTTAAACCGATAAAGCTCGAGCACAGCAGCGCGTAGGTGACGTAAGATACCGCGCACGTGAGGGCAGATCCCGGTGTGGGGAGCCCGTGTGACGTCAGGCGCGTGGGGGGAGGAGCTGTGTGACGTCACATGTGGGAGAGCGCTGGCATTCAAAAGCACCTTAATGGACTTTTCCGTGGGACAACAACATTAATCATGGGTTTCATCACTGAATCCAGTGTTGTGGGATGTAAAGTCCCCTGTTATGTGTCCGGCTGTGCCGTGTTGTTGGTGGAGTGGGCAGCGTGGTGCTTGTCTCGATTCGGGTCACAACACCAGAATTGCCAGCGGGGTCCACACACAGTGTATTAGTCAACAGAAAACCTCTCGTCCCTGCAGTCTTTGTCTCCTGGTAAACTCAACACCCTGACAGTGTGGACCATAGATACCCCTTCCTCTCAGAGTCAGGGGATCATTCAGACAGCTGATCGCTGAGAGGAAATATATTTATTGGTCATTAAATTCACCCAGATTCGTTTGGACGGATTTGATGTGGAGTTCGGGGTGTCACAGTGAAAGGGCCGGACGGCCAAACTCTCTCCATTGTCCAAACATCCTTCCAGGTGAGGCGACACTTCACCTGTGAATCTTCCGGGGTCGCCTCTTGTGTCCGCTGCTCCCGATGCGGCCGCCTCGACAGTGATGACACCGTCTCCTCCGCAGTTGTGCGGTGTAGGGGTGTTTTTTTTTTATCGGGGGTCGATATTATTGTTCACTTTTGTGCGTGAGGTGTGGGTTTTGGGGTTTGATGATTGGGATCCCGTTCTTCTTGATCTGGGGGGTGGGGTGGAAGTTTGATTTTTCTCTGTGAACGACTTTCATGCTCTTTCTTTGTTTCGTGGTTCTATGGAGAAACAAAAACTCCCTGTTATTTATGGATACCTGCTTTCATAGTAAACTAACCTTTGAACTATCCGCTCCGAGCGGGAGTTCCCCGTGTCCAAACATTTTCATTCTGATTTCCATTCCCGTTGCTACCCGGCCTGCTGTGTTCGGCAAGCATTTTGTTTGTGTTGGTTTGGATTTCAAGGATCTGCAGACTTTGTCTCGTTTGTGATTTACCTCTCCGTTGTCCTTCCGGCTTCCGACCATTGGTGGCGCTGTGCGGATCTCCGGCCAGCGGTGGCGCTGTGCGGATCTCCGGCCTTCGGCGACGATGTGCAGACCTCCGGCAGCCGGTGGCGCTGCGAAGAAACGCCTGCTGAACGCATGCGCGGTGCCGACTGCCGCTGTTGTTGGCGGTTCTCCGATTCGAGCAGGGGTGAGTAGGGAATGATCCCGGTGTTGTGTAACTCTGGGGCCGGTTGCATTGGGAAAGGGCCGGGCCCGAGCTCTGCCGGACTGCTGGAGCATGGCTGCAGTGGTAATGTTTTAGCTGCCGGAGCTGTGGGGGTGGGGGGTGCGGGAGATTGATTGATAAGTTCGTGGCCTAATTTGGAAGTTCTGAACTTATACAGCTCTCGGTACCTGCACGTTTCGTTCAACTCTTTGAGTGATTATGCAGAAAGTTTGAAGTTAATAACTTTTGTGGTATTTGTTTCAGATAATTGAAAATTGCTAGGTTTTGTAAAATTGACTCCTTCCACCTTAGGCCTTAGGCCATGAACTTATCAATCACCCCCAGTTTGTGAAACCCAATTTGTATTGCATGGTTGCACTTAACCTATTATCATAGAATATAATTATCAAGCAAGTAAAATAACTTTGCTTAGAAGCAAAGGGTTGTTAGTGAGAAAAGTTTACTTTAGGATTAGCGGGTAATTCACGGACCACCATAGATGTAGCCTTACTAATACGACTGATTCGGAGCAGACGGCAGGGCCCGCAGCGCTTAGCAGTGTTCCTCGGAGGTATAAAAATAACAGAAATAAAGCAATTCATTTTTTTACACTTTTAGCCACCTAAATTGGAACCAAGTAATCAAGTATGAAAAAAGAAACTGTGATGAACTATTGCTAAAGCCACGAATATTGCTGAATACTAGTCTCAAAAGTGGTAGGTTGGCAACTCTGCCTCGTACCGTTTCTCTCGCAGAAATGGTTGGACGGGAAGTGTATGTGTGAGTGTCGATACAATCTCCTCACACGTTGGGTGTTACATAGTTTGACCTTTACAGATCCTGTTTAGTCTTTAAATATATAAAAAGTTAAAGAAGTTTGAATCTTTACATAAATTGTTATCGCATTTATACAAATAGAAAATCTCGTAGTTTGGAAGTGACAAATGTTAACAGGGGAGGACAGCAACCATTTGGGAGTTTTGGAAATGCATTTCATCTCGTTCATTGCCTCACTAAATTACTCTTTTTCCTATCAACACAAAGAGAAAAAGATCCTCTTTCCCATCAGCTACTGTTGGTGGAGCGAGGCCAAGGGGTTGATCCGCTATTAATGATAGTTGAAATGACGTAAAACTAGCTTATAGCCCAGAAATGCTTTTTTTCCATTTAGCTTGTAAAACAAAACTAAATTTATCCAGGTGTAGAAGAGGATTTTGGATGATTAGCTTGTGAATTTTATCAGAATCAGGACGAAGATGAGCGAGCAGTGAATTTTTCTTTCATTGTTTTCAACTTTTAAACTAGAGTTTCTATGTTCATACCTTGCTTAATATAACTGCTTCCTGGTATCCAACGGTACAAATTGGAAAGAGCGGGAAAATGCTTGCATTTGTGTGCAGCTATTTCTCAGCTTCCTAGGACAACGGGTCGAGCGAGAAGGAATTACACAAATACCTAAATAAAAAACAGTCACAGCTCCAGGATTTCACCAAAAACGATCAAATATCCTAATGTTATTAGTGGCACTTTTCCCCACCAGCCAACACCCCCTGCTTCCGTAGAGTTCCCTCTTTTTATTATGTGGCCGCTGTTAAATTACCCGCTTGTTTATTTTGACTTTTTTACAGAGTTGCCGGAGCGGTTGTCCGGTGAGCTCTGGTAGCACTGCACCCCTGAATGTATGATCCCTTCTCCCACCTGGTTCCATCTGCTTATCTCTGCTCATCTTGTTCAACCTCTGTGCAGTCTCCTAAACCCATCTTCCTGCTTCAGTGATTTACATCTCCCACCTGGGTCATCTTCGGTCCACCCTGTATCCCACCAGCTCAATGTTATATATCAGCTATCTTTCTTCCAACCTCTGTCTTCATTGTGAAGTGTTCTTTTGTACCTTTGGCCTCGCTGAGTCATTTCCCGAATTGGTTATTGTTAGCTGGAATGCTGGAGGGTCATCTGGTCCCAGGTCTGTTGTGCATTGGTGTGGAGGTGATCGTTTATGAACAGTGACGGGCTGACACACTGCAGCATTTTACTGGCAGCAAAGAGTACTGGGAGAGTTGGTGCTTGGGCTCTAATCCTGTGATCGGCTTTCCAGGCAAATGGAACTGCTGGTGTTTTAGCTTTGACTTTGGTTTGAGCTTCTGCAGATGGGCCGGATGGTCATCCTGCAATGAAGCAGAAATGTCGAGCAGCTGGACATTGGTTGTGGGGAAATCCCAGATTGCACTACCCAGTGTGAGATGTGGGGATGATGTGTGAGACTCTCAGGGTCGGTGAGCGGCAGATTAAGCTGTGTTGGGTCCTGGGATATCATAGTTTTTAATCCAGCTAAAGTGGAATCGGGGATCGAGCTGTTTGGGCTTGTGAGCTGTTGATCGAGTATTTCTGGTCTGGGATCAGATGTTTGTTTCTGGAATTCCTTTGGAAGCAATGACTGCCAATCTGAGGAGAGGATGAGTTCCCATTCCATCCTCACAGGGAGAGGCTGTGAGTAACTGGGCTGTTCTGTGTTTACAACAGTTAAGATAGACCCTGAGTCTGGTGTTCAAACTGTGTTTGGAAATCACACAGTGGAAATCAGGCAGCTGTGCTGGAGATCTGCACTAAAAACTGAAAATGTTTGAACTCAATCTGATGAAATGTTATTAATTGAATTGTATTGTAAGCTGTTCCTTACCTGCAGAGTCTTTCTGGTAATTCCAGTTTCTTTTTATTTCTTGGTTTATATTTCATGAAATGGACCTGTTTTAACCTGGAAATGAAAATGGCTGTGATAGTTTGTAGGCCTCCGTTAGAGTCTCTGCAAGTCTCCCCTCTCCACCGATGTTGTCCAAGGGAAGGGCATTAGGACCCATACAGCTTGGCACCGGTGTTGTCACTCAAGGACACACAGGCAGCCTCTGCCAAGGCTCGAACTAGCAACCTTCAGATCACTAGACCAACGCCTTAACCACTTGGCCACGCGCCAACACATGTGATAGTAGAACTGTAAAGAAAGCACAACGTTTCCCTGTCAATTATCCTGGTACCAATTTTTCTGTTTTTCCTGGAAATGTGTTCAGTACAGTGTTCCTAACAAGGTTTACATGAATAATCTCAGGAATGATCGGCTTTATGTGTGAGGAGCATTTGATGGTTCTGGACCTGTGCTCAATGGTGTTGAGAGGGACGGTGGGGGTGGTGGAGGGATGTAAACCTACCGAATGCTGAAAAGCCTGGATACAGTGGACATGGAGAGGATGTTTCCATTAGACTGTGATCTGACAGTGCAGTCTCAGAATAAAGATGCTTCCCCTTAAAACTCAGATGAGAAACATTTATGGCCAGAAGATGTCTGATCTGTGGAATTTGTTGCCACAGAGGTTGGTTGAAGCTGCCATTTGGGTATACATATGACAGAGTTTAACATACTGATGATTGCTGAGCAGCTCAGGGTTACAGGAGGAAGGCAGGAATGTGGTGTTGGAATGAAAATCAGCCATGGTTAAATGGTGGGGCAGACCAGTTGGACCAAATCACCTGATTCTGTTCCTGTGTCTTGTGTCTTACCGTGACTGGATGATGGATCCTTCTTATCCCGTATCGTCTGTGAGATGTGAGGGACAATAAAAGATTGTTTACTGAGGTCATTACATCTGCCTTCAGTGTTTAAATCTCAGTGAGTTTTGTTCTTAGTAACATTACACAGAAATGTTTAGTTCTCCTTTTCATTATTAATGTGCTTCATTGTCTCTCTGGTTAAAGTTAGACCTGTGGTGAGAGATTTATTTGAAGAAAAACCCCAACTGGAGGCAAACCACGACTGAAGACGAGGGAGCAGCAACAAGTGAACCAGCCCGAGGACTGAGAGCACCGACTGGAGAGAACCCATCTGACTCGGAGATTCCAGTGATTCAGTCAGGAGAAAGTTTGGTGAGTCTCATTTACTCAAACACTGGTCCTTTAGACATTACATTCCTGTACAAGGGAAGGTAGGAAATAGTGGGGAGTGAGACTGAATGTGCCCAGCAGAACCAGTTATGCCTCTGTCAGACCCAGTTGCAATCACTCCAGGTCTGGTAATGTGCTTCCAGCAGCCCAGCCCTTTGAAACCACTCCCATTCCTTCACAATGGTTACTCAGTAAAAGATCTTGCATCCTCTGATGTAGCTTTTGGTCAGATCTGAGTGGGGAGAGGGAAAGAGAGGGGAGTGTTTTTACTGACTGTCTTTCAAAAACAGTATTTGTTTGAACTTGCTGCAATCTCTCTACCCATACCCTGTACTTTCTCAACCAAATTATTGACATAGATGACAAGTAGCAATGGGTGTAACCCCAGGGAACGTCACGAAGCATGGAACTCGAGTCCAAGAAACAGCCTCTCATCATCACCCTCTGCCTCCTACCACCCAGCCGTTCCCAGACTCTGGGGCTCTGTAACAAACTCAATGTTAACCGGAAGATTAGTCAGTGATTAAGATGATGAGAGAATTGTGGCCTCCTGAAAGGACAGGCGAGCTGAGCTGTCTGATTCATTGGACCAGATCCACCCTCGTTGACAACGTAATTTACCCCTTGCCCATCCACCCAGGTCATGTTACTTCTGATCACCCACAGTACCCCAACCACCCTCCGTTCCACCAGTGGCCCCACACCCTTCTGACCATTCACCCCACACCGACACATAGACAGGCCCCCTTCACCCACGTCCACCCTCCCAGCTTGGGGAACCACAACAAACTGATCCCGCGATCCCGACACGGTGCAAAACTAAAACCAGGGATGCAAGACTGGAGAGCCCGGAGCCTCCAGCTGTCCGGCTCGGTCCCACCCCTTTCCCACAGCAATCAGCCCTCGATTTACACAAACCCGAGATTAACCCCTTCCTCACCGCCACCTGAACAGGAGAAACACCCGCATCAGCTGGGGTTGAGCTGCAGTTGGTCCCCATATGAGTTAAAGCTCCCCGCTGTCGGATATGGAGACCAGAATCGTACGCGGTAAAACCACATAACAATTACAGCACGGAAAAAGGCCATCTCGGCATTCCTAGTGCGTGCCGAACGCTTACTCTCACCTAGTCCCACTGACCTGCACTCAGCCCATAATCCTCCATTCCTTTCCTGTCCATATACCTATACAAATTTTTTTTAATGAAAAAATCGAACCTACCTCTACCACTTCTACTGGAGGCTCGTTCCACACAGTTACTACTCTCTGAGTAAAGAAGTTACCCCTCATGTTACCCCTAACCTTTTGCCCCTTAACTCTCAACTCATGTCCTCTTGTTTGAATCTCCCCTACACTCACTGGAAAAAGCCTATCCACATCAACTCTATCAATCCCCGCATAATTTTAAATACTTCTATCAAGTCCCCCCTCGACCTTCTATGTTCCAAAGAATAAAGACCTAACTTGTTCAACCTTTCTCTGTAACTTAGGTGCTGAAACCCAGGTAACATTCTAGTAAATCTCTGTTCTCTCTTGACATCTTACGTATAATTTGGTGACCAGAACTGTATATAGTGCTCCAAATCTGGCCTCACCAATGCTTTGTACAATTTTAACATTACATCCCAACTCCTATACTCAGTGCTCTGATTTATAAAGGTCAGCATACCAAAAGCTTTCTTCACCACCACATGAGCTTCCTCCTTCAGGGAAATATGCACCATTAGTCCTAGATTTCCTCACACTGTCTACAAGCTTTCTCTATTTGTGAACTAACCTCCTCTCTCCTAGACTCTTCAATTTGATTCCCACCACCCAACCATTCTAGTTTAAAGTCTCCCCAGTAGCCTTCACAGATCTCCCCACCAGGATATTGGACCCCTAGGTTTCAATTGCAATCCGTCCTTTTTGTACAGGTCACTCCTGCCCCAAAAGAGGTCCCAATGATCCAGAATCTTGAATCCCTGCCCCCTGTTCCAATCCCTCAGCCACGCATTTATCCTCCACCTCATTCCATTACTACTGTCACTGTCACGTGGCACAGGCAGTAATCCCGACATTTCTACCTTTGCAGACCTTCTTCTCAACTCCCTTCCTAGCTCCCTATATTCTCCTTTCAGGACCTCTTCCCTTTTCCTACCTATGTCATTGGTACCTATATGTACCACGACCTCTGGCTCCTCACCCTCCCACTTCAGGATATGTTGGATGTGATCAGAAACATCCCAGACCCTGGCACCAGGGAGGCAAACTACCATCCGGGTCTCCTGACTGCTTACACAGAATCGCCTATCTGACCCACAAACTATTGAGTCCCCTATTGCTACTGTCTTCCTCTTCCTTTCCCTACCCTTCTGAGTTTCAGGGCCGGACACTGTGCCGGAGCCACGGCCGCTGTTGCTTCCCCCAGGTAGGCTGTTTCCACCCACCCCCCCAACCAACAGTACTCAAACAGGAGTACTTATTGTCAAGGGGTACAGCCACTGGGGTACTCTCTAGTACCTGACTCTTCCCCTTCCCCATCCTAACTATGACCCACCTGTCTGCCTCCCGTGGCCCCGGTGTGACCACCTGCCTGCAACTCCTCTCTATCACCTCCTCACTCTCCCTGACCAGACGAAGGTCATCGAGCTGCAGCTCCAGTACCCTGGCACAGTCCCTTAGGAACTGCAGCTCAGCGCACCTGGTGCAGATGTGCACGTCCGGGAAGCTAGGAGACTCCGGGACCTCCCACATCCGACACCGAGAACAGCAAGCTGCCCTCACACTCATAATTCCCAGCATGGAACCGTAATCCCACGGTGGATTTGTTCGGTGACTTGTGAACAGACGTGATTAATGTCCCTGCAACTGGGGACTGCATAAATAGTCTAATAATTGTAATCAGACACACAGTCTCCTCGCCTTTCTCCCTCACCCCTAGCTACTTACCCCATTTCCCTCACCACACCCTCCTCACAGTTCCTCTTCCTCATAGGGCCCTCTACTCCAGCCCTCCCTTCTTGCTCCCTCTCTTCCTCACTGTCTCAACTCTCCCTCACCCCTTCCTTATCATCGCCCCTCTCAATCATCCCTCTTCCCTATCCCTCTCAGTTACACTGCTACTTGACCAGTCTCCCACTCTCTTTCACCCCTTTCCTTGCGCTCTCCTTTTTTGCCACTCTCTCTACCCCTCTAGTAATAAATCGTACTCCTCGCTCTTGTTTCTCTTCATCTCCTCACTCTGTCATGCCTCTTTTCATTTCTCTCTCACTCTCTCCCTCTGCATCTCTCCATCTTTCTCTTACTCTTCCATTCTCTCTCCCATTCCACAATCCGTCCCTACCCCTATCACCCGCCAGCCCACTCTCAATATCAGTCACCCTCTGTCTTCCCCTCTCCATCTCCTCCTCTCTCACGCACCTCAATCAAACTTGTCTCTCACTCACTCACCTCCGCCACTCTGTAACCGCCTCCATTACCGGCTCTCAACCTCTCTATCTCTCTCCCTACATCCCACCCTCCCCCCTCTCTCAAACACTCTCCCTGCTGGCTCCCGTATCCCACACTGTCTTCCCCTCTTTCTCACCCTCTAAATCTACCACTCACCCCACGCGTTCTCCCTCTTCACTCCCTGTCAGTCCTCCTCCTCCTCCTCCCCCTCTCTCCCATCACACCCCGCGCTCTCCACCCCATCCCATACAGTGGTATGCAAACGGCTGGGCACCACAGGTCAAACTTCCTGTTACTGTGAATAGTTAAGTGAGTAGAGGGTGAACTGGTCTCCAAAAGTTATAAAATTAAAGACAAAACATTCTTTTCAACATTTTAAGCAAGATTAGTGTATTATTAAAAACAAAAAATGCTGGCAGAACTCAGCAGGCCTGACAGCATCTATGGGAGGAGGTAGTGACAACGTTTCAGACTGAAACCCTTCATCAGGAGTTTAGTGCATTATTTCTGTTTTTGTACAATTTTAGAGTGGGAAAAAAAAAGGAAAGGAGCACCATGGAAAAGTTTGGGCACCCCAAGAGATTTGAGATCTCAGTTAAATTTTACCAAGGTCTCAGACCTGAATTAGCTTGTTAGGACAATGGCTTGTTCACAGTCATCGTTAGGACAGGTTATGCAAATTGCAAAGCTTTATAAATACCCTGACTCCTCAAACAGTCTGGGGCCTGGGATGGTGGTGAGGGAAGAAGTGTGGGGGCAGGTGTAGCACTTCTTCCGTTTGCAGGGATGAGTGCCCGGAGGGAGGTCCATGGGAAGGGATGGGGGAGATGAATGGACAAGGGAGTCGCGTAGGGAGCGATCCCTGCGGAAAGCCGAGAGAGGGGGGAAGGTGAAGATGTGGTTGGTGGTGGGATCACGTAGGAGGTGGCGGAAGTTGTGGAGGATTATTCGTTGGATCTGTAGGCTGGTAGGGTGATAGGTGAGGACCGGGGACTCTATCCCTGGTGGGCTGGCGGGGGGATGGGGTGAGGGCAGAGGTGCGTGAAATACGGGAGACGCGATGGAGGGCAGAGTTGGTAGTGGACGAAGGGAAGCCCCTTTCTTTAAAAAAGGAAGACATCTCCTTTGTCCTGGAATGAAAGGCTTCATCCTGAGAGCAGATGCGGCGGAGGCGGAGGAATTGAGATAAAGGGATAGCATTTTTGCAGGAGACAGGGTGGGAGGAGGAATTGTCTAGGTAGCTGTGGGAGTTATTTGCTTTGTAGTAGACTTTGGTGGACAGGGTGTCTCCAGAGATCGAAACAGAAAGATATAGAAAGGGGAGGAAGGTGTCGGAAATAGACCAGGTGAATTTGAGGGTGGGGTGAAAGTTGGAGGCGAAGTTAATGAAGTCCCAGGCCCCAGACAGTCCTTTCAGGTGAGGCACCACTTCACTTGCAAGTCAACTGGGATGATATACTGTATCCGGTGTTCCTGATGTGGCCATTTATACATTGGGGAGACCCACCGCAGACTGGGAGACCGTTTCGCCGAACACAGGCGCTCTGTCCTCCAGCAGTGGCGGGATCTCCCTGTGGCCACACACTTCAATTCCACAGACCACTCCCACTCCAACATGTCTGTCCATGGCCTCCTCTACCGTCAAGATGAGGCCAAACGCAGGTCGATGGAGCAATACCTTATCTCCCGCCTAGGTAGCCTCCTACCTGCCGGCATGAACATCCAATTCTCTGCCCTCCATTGAAACTCCTGCCCCACGCCCTTACCCCCATCCCTGTCTATTATTTTAGTCTGTTTCTGTGTTGTACATTTCTAGAAGAACCTGAAATATTACAACAATTCACTCTAAGCCCTTTTAACAGCTGTGCGGACCAACCATTCACCTCAGCAGGAATTTTTTATATGGCGTTAAAACTGTGGCACTTTATGTTAATAATACATAAAAGAAAATCCCAGCTGCACATCAAGAAAGACTATTTGCATGAGACTGTTCCAGTTCCTGTGGGGCCAGGACCCATGCAGCTCAGGAGGAAGAGGGAACAATACCAATGGAGAGAGTCAAACTGAGCCAGGGTACAGATTGGAGACGGCAGAAATGCCCCATTCTTATAGAGACAGGAAGAGCATCGGGGAGTTGCTGGTCATTCCGGATACCAGCACTCTGCCCAGTCAGGAGATGATATCTCTGTCCAGCTTGTTTTGAACCTCACTGTAACCGTGTGATACCAAATCAAACCTTGGCAACTCAAGTGATCTCATCTGAAATGTTGTCCTACACACATTGATGGATTTTGAAAATCTTTTTACAGGTTAAAAATGAGAAGGAATTTGTCTCCAGGAATCTCAAACTTGGCACACCAGTTTTGCTGTCTCTGTCCAGATATTTAAGAAGTGGAGCAAGGGATTCAATCGACCATCCTTCCTGCTCAGACTGTGGGGAGGGATTTATTCGGTCATCTGACCAACTGGCACGCCCGTCATTTTACACAGGAGAAAGGCCATTCACCTGCTCAGATAGTGGGAATGGATTCACTTGGTTATCACAATTGAAGGTACATCCGCAAGTTCACACTGGGCAAGGCCATTTACCTGTTCTGTGTGTGAGAAGGGGTTCAGTCTGTCTTCCCATCTGTGGACACACCAGTCAGTTCACACTGGGCAGAGGCTGGTCATCTGAAGAATTTGTGGAGAAGGATTCACTCGGTCATCTGATCTAATGGCTCACCAGCTAGTTCACTACGGGGAGAGGCCTTTCACCTGCTCGGACTGTGGGAAGAGATTCATTCAGTCATCCACCCTACTGGTACATCAGCGAGTTCACACTGGAGAGAAGCCGTTCACCTGCTCGGACTGCGGGAAGAGATTCACTCAGTTAACCCACCTACAGAGTCATCAGCGAGTTCACACGGGGGAGAGGCCATTCACCTGCTCAGAATGTGGGAAAGGATTCACTGAGTTATCCAGCCTACAGAGACATCAGCGAGTTCACACTGGGGAGAAGCCATTCACCTGCTCAGAATGTGGGAGGAGATTCACTCAGTCATCCACTCTACTGAGACATCAGGGAGTTCACACTGGGGAGAAGCCATTCACCTGCTCAGAATGTGGGAAGAGATTCAGTCAGTCATCCACCCTACAGAGTCATCAGCGAGTTCACACTGGAGAGAAACCATTCACCTGCTCAGTCTGTGGGAAGAGATTCACTCACTGTTCCAGCTTACAGAGACATCGGCAAGTTCACACTGGGGAGAGGCCATTCATCTGCTGAGAATGTGGGAAGGGATTCAGTCCCCAACTACTGGCACACCAGTCAGTTCACAATGGGGAGTGGCCTTTGTTATGAATCTCTAGGTTTTGTTTGCTGTGGACTGTCACTTTAAGAGAGTGAGAGAGAGAGAAATGAAGAAGGTGAATCAGTTTGACTTGCAGCCTTTTTACATCGCTCGCAGCTTGTTTAGTTTTAACCAAGGACACAGACACTCAGAGTCAGATGGGGATGAAGGAGGAAAAATGGAAGGATCGAAACCAGGGAACCAGTGGGCAAGGGTCTCTGTTTGGAATTTTCCTATGCCCACAAGGGTGGGTTACTTATCGATTCAGGAAACGTCGAATGTGTGGTTGTTACCTTGTTTGATCCATAGGAGTGGATCTGTTTTGGGGTATTCTGTGAAGACCACTGATGTGTTAACCCTTGCCTAGATGTGGTGTGGTAATTCACTTGACGATACCTCTTGTGCCAAGTCACTTTCGGTGATAGTTCGTATGTGGATTTGGAACGATGACAGATAAAATCTACAGCGACTGTTCTCTCATTTTACCACCATGGAACCTGTGGAATTCAACATAATTGCCTTCTCTCGACATTTACCCTGAATTACAAATATCTCTCTCATCACCTATTCCATGGTTGAACTGAACTTTCATACTTTACCATCTCAAGACTCCAAGCCTTGTTTCCCCCGAGAATAGTTTGGGAGTTATATTTACACACATATATACACATGACACTTAACTTTTGTTTATCTTTCTTAAGTTACTATATTATAAGTGGATTGTATTAAAGATTGTTTTAACATCAAAAACAGACTCCAGGTGTAGTCCATTGCTGCTGGTTCATTTCTAAAGCGTAACAATTCAGAATAAAATTGGGGCCTGCAACCAGAATATGAACAGATTTGGGGGTGTATTGATTAGTTATCGATTTCATTGGGGAAATTTGCTTTTGATTTATTTGTGTGTGGAAAATCTGCAGCAACGGATGTTGATAGATGTCTGGAAGCACCAACATCTGAGGCATTAGAAGTTACCAGAAGGATTGAGTTGTTGAATACTGCTAGAAGGTTCAAACTTGCTAAGGGGAAACCGACAATGTGGAGGGATCAGATGCAGAGGGTAATAGCTGAACATTATGTATCTGAGGGTGTGTATAAAGTGGAGGAGTTGGAGGTGTTTCCTGAAAGTAAACATCGTGAGCTTGAGCTCCAGGACAAGCGAGAAAAAATTAAAGATGGAAGCTGCGGAAAGGCAGAGGCAGCTTGAAACTAGACAGGCAGAAAAACAGAGGGAGGAAGCAGTAAGACGGGCTGTTTGAGCTGGAAAAGATAGAGAGATTGCAGCAAAGGGGTCTAGCATTAGACTCTAGTGATAAGTTGAGGCCAGTCAAGAAGTTAAATTGGTACCACCATTTGACGAGGTAGAGGTTGATAAATACTTCTGGCATTTTGAGAAGTTTGCTCAGAGTTTAAAGTGGCCAAGAGAGGGTTGGCATATTCTCTTACAAAGTGCAATTCAGGGGAACACTTAGCAAGCCGATTCTGCTTTGGCAGTTGATGAAGCAGCTGATTATAGAACACAGAATAGTACAGCACAGTACAGGCCCATCGGCCCACAATGTTGTGCCAACCCTTAAACCGTGCATCCCATATATCCCCCCAACACCTTAAATTTCTCCATATTCCTGTCTAGTAGCCTTTTGAATTTCACTATATCTGCTTCCACCACAGACTCAGGCAGTGCATTCCACACACCAACCACTCTCTGAGTAAAAAAAACCTTCCTCTAATATCCCCCTTGAACTTTCCACCCCTTGCCTTAAACCTACGTCCTCTTGTATTGAGCAGTGGTGCCCTGGGGAAGAGGTGCTGGCTGTCCACTCTATCTATGCCTCTTAATATCTTGTATACCTCTATCATGTCTCCTTTCATCCTCCACCACTCCAGAGAGTAAAGTCCTAGCTCCCTTAATCTCTGATCATAACGCATGCTGACTAAACCAGGCAGCATCCTGGTAAATCTCCTCTGTACCCTTTCCAATGCTTCCACATCCTTCCTATAGTGAGGCGACCAGAACTGGACACTGTACTCCAAGTGTGGCCTAACTAGAGTTTTATAGAGCTGCATCATTAACTTGCAACTCTTAAACTCTATCCCTCGACATATGAAAGCTAACACCCCATAAGCTTTCTTAACTACCCTATCTACCTGTGAGGCAACTTTCAGAGATCTGTGGACATGTACCCCAGACCCCTCTGCTCTTCCACACCACCAAGTATCCTGCCATTTACTTTGTACTCTGCCTTGGAGATTGAGAGTGACATAGTTAATTCAGAAACAAAGGTTCTGAACTTAAAGAAGGGTAACTTTGAAGGTATGAGACAGGAATTTGCTAAGATAGACTGGCAAATGATAATTAAAGGGTTGATGGTGGATATGCAATCGCAAGCATTTAAAGATCACATGGATGAACTACAACAAGTGTTCATCCCTGTTGGCAAAAGAATAAACCTGGGAAGGTAGTGCACCCATGGCTAACAAGGAAGCCACCCTTCAATCCTCAGGAAAAATTATCACTGATGCATCAACCTTTTCTTGGGCTACTTCCTTAAGCACTCTGGGATGCAGACCATCTGGCCCTGGGGAGCTAACTGCCTTTTATCCCTTCAATTTACCTAACACCACTTCCCTACTAACATGTATTTCCCTCAGTTCCTCCATCTCACTAGACCCTCGGTCCCTTAATATTTCCAGAAGATTATTTATGTCCTCCTTAGAGAAAACAGAACCCAAGTTGTTATACAATTGGTCTGCCATATTCCCCATGATCAATTCACCTGTTTCTGACTGTAAGGGACCTGCATTTGTCTTAACCAATCATTTTCTTTAAAAGGCTATAAAAGCTTTTACAGTCAGTTTTTATGTTCCCTGCCAGCTTTCTCTCATAATCTTTTTTCCCTTTCCTAATTAATCCCATTGTCCTCCTCTGCTGGACTCTGAATTTCTCCCAGTCCTCAGGTGTGCCACCTTTTCTGGCTAATTTGTATGATTCTTCTTTGGAATTGATACTATCCCTAATTTTCCCAGAGTGCTTAAGGAAGTAGCCCAAGAAAAGGTTGATGCATCAGTGATAATTTTTCAAAACTCTTTAGATTCTGGATTAATTCCTGAGGATTGAAGGGTGGCTAATGTCACCCCACTTTTTAAAAAAGGAGGGAGAGAGAAACCGGGGAATTATAGACTGGTTAGCCTGACATTGGTGGTGGGGAAAATGCTAGTGAGTTATCAAAGATGTGTTAACAGCACATTTGGAAAGCAGTGAAATCATCGGACAAAGTCAGCATGGATTTGTGAAAGGAAAATCATGTCTGACAAATCTTATAGAATTTTTTGAGGATGTATCTAGTAGAGTGGATAGGGGACAAGCAGTGGAAGTGGTATATTTGGATTTTCAAAAGGCTTTTGACAAGGTCTCATACAGGAGATTAGTGTGCAAACTTAAAACACATGGTGTTGGGGGTATGGTATTGAAGTGGATAGAAAATTGGCAGACAGGAAGCAAAGAGTGGGAATAAATGGGACCATTTCAGAATGGCAGGCAGTGACTAGTGGGTTACTGCAAGGCTCAGTGCTGGGACCCCAGTTGTTTATAATATTTATCAATGATTTAGACAAGGGAATTAAATGCAGCATCTCCAAGTTTGCAGATGACATGAAGCTGAGTGGCAGTGTTAGCTGTGAGGAGGATGCTGGGTGACTTGGATAGGTTAGTTGAGTGGGCAGATTCATGGCAGATGCAATTTAATGTGGATAAATGTGAGGTTCTTCACTTTGGTGGCAAGAGCAGGAAAACAGATTATTATCTGAATGGTGGCCAATTAGCAAAAGGGGAGGTGCAACAAGACCTGGGTGTCATTGTACACCAGTTATTGGAAGTGGGCATGCAGGTACAGCAGGCGGTGAAAAAGGCAAATGGTATGTTGGCATTCATAGCACGAGGATTCAAGTACAGGAGCAGGGAGGTTCTACTGCAGTTGTACAAGGCCTTCGTGAGAACACACCTGGAGTATTTTGTGCAGTTTTGGTCCCCTAATCTGAGGAAAGACATTCTTGCCACAGAGGGAGTACAAAGAAGGTTCATCAGATTGATTCCTGGGATGGCAGGACTTTCATATGAGGAAAGACTAGGCTTATACTCGCTGGAATTTAGAAGATTGAGGGGGGATCTAACTGAAACGTGTAAAATTCTAAAGGGATTGGACAGGCTAGATGCAGGAAGATTGTTCCCGATGTTGGAGAAGTCCAGAATGAGGGGTCACAGAGGGGTCACAGATAAAGGGGAAGCATTTTGGGACCGAGATGAGGAAAAACTTCTTCGCACAGAGAGTGGTGAATCTGTGGAGTTCTCTGCCACAGGAAACAGTTGAGGCCAGTTCATTGGCTATATTTAAGAAGGAGTTAGATATGGCCATTCTGGCTAAAGGGACCGTGGGTACGGAGAGAAAGCAGGTACAGGGTTCTGAGTTGGATGATTAGCCATGATCATACTGAATAGTGGTGTGGGCTCGAAGGGCCGAATGGCCTACTACTGCACCTATGTTCTATGTTTCTATCATCCGAACATCAACTCCCTAATCATTCTGCATCACTTATTAATTCCTTTTTAATTGATTATGGCATAATTGAAATTTGGAGGGATATGCATCCTAGTGATAGAGAATACTCTTTTCTTTCTCACATGTTCATAATAAATATTCGAAAATTGACTATTTTATAGTCGACCCTCAATTTCTATTTAATGTTCAGAAATGTGAATATGATGCAATTGTTATCTGTGATCATACTCCTTTAAGCCTAATATTTGAACTGAAAGATGTTGCTTCTACCAGACCACTTAGGTGTTTTCCAGAACATTTGTCAACAAAGCTCTGAATTTGTTGAGTTTATTGAAGCTCAGATAAAAAATTTCTTTTTCTCTTTAATAACACAGGAAATGTCTCAAAGTTAGTAATTTTGGATACATTAAAAGACTTTAGGTGGTCAGTTTATTTCATATATAGCTAAACTGAAGAAACAGAATGGAATTAGATAAAATCTCAAAACAAATTAAAGAATTAGATAAAATCAATGCTATCTCTCCAAGTGTTGCTTTGTTTAAAACAGGAGTGGAATTACAATCACGGTATAATTTATTACTAACATATCCTATGGAAGGATATTTAGTTAAATTGAAAAGTCCGTTTTATATTTTTTGGGATAAAAATAATAAGCACTTAGTTTCCCAATTAATGGCAGCTGGAGCTGAAAGACAATGTTTAAAGATTCGTAAAAATAATGGAGATATATCAAGTAACGATGAAGACATCAATAATACTTTTCAGGATTTTTATTCTGATCTTTATAGATCTCAACTTTCTGCAGATTCCTCCAAAATGAAGGCTTTATTTTTACATAAGATTAAATTTACTCACATTACTGTTGAAGATCAACAGATGCCTGATGCTCCAATTATTGAGCATGGAATTCAGAAAGCTATGTTGTTAATGCAGTCAGGTAAAGCTCCTGGACTTGATGAGTATTTGGTAGGATTTTACATAAAAATTGAAAGGTTACTTTCTCCATACCTTTTGGAAATATTTCATGAATCCTTTGAGAAAGGTAGTTTACCTTCTCTATTTCCTTAGCTTCTATTTCCTTAATCCTTAAGAAAGATAAAAATCCTACTGAATGTTCATCATATAGACCTATTTCGTTATTAAATTTGGATTCAAAATTTCTCTCTAAGATAATGTCTAACCACTTGGAAAATATTTTAACTAAGATTACCTCGATGGATCAAACAGGCTTTATTAAAGGCCGTTACTGTTTCTCCAATGTTCAGAGATTGATGAACATTATATATTCATCTCTATCTAAGGAACCCCAATGTGTTATCTCTTCCGATGCAGAAAAGGCATTTGAAAGAGTTGATTGGTCATATTTGTTTAAAGTTTTAGAAAAAAAATTGGCTTTGGTAATAATTTCAATAGGTGGATTCAAATGATTTATAAGAATCCTATTGCCACAGTTATTACTAATAATTTCAGGTCCCCTTTTTTCACGTTCACGGGCACAAGACAGGGTTTTCCATTATGCCCTTCATTATTTAATCTTGTACTGGAGCCTTTGGCCATAAAACTCTGTGAAGCTAAAAATAATCATGGTATTTCTATAAATTGAACCATACATAAGATTTCTCTTTACACAGGTGATCTTTTGGTTTTTATTTCAAACCCTGTGGAATCAATTCCTAATCTTTTGGAAACACAAAGATTTTGGTAAATTTTCAGGATATAAACTTCAATAAAAGGGAATTGTTTCAATTAAATGCCCCTGTGTTTATATATAATGATATTCCATTTAAAATTGTTCATTCTTTTAAATATTTAGGTATTATAATTACTAAAAAATATAAAGATCTTTATAAAGCTAATGTAGTTCTTTCAATGGACTCCATGAAACAACTATTTTCTGGATGGTATTCACTTACTCTTTCTTTAATGGGTCGTACCCATGCCATGAAAATGATGATTTTACCTAGATTTTTATATATTTTTCAGAAAATTTTCTTTTCATGAATCTTCTATTTCCTTAATTTGAATTATTTTAAATGGTTCCCTTCCAATTTTATTTTACATAAAAAGATTTTTATATATTTTCAAAAAAAAAGTTTGATCAAACTGACTCACTTATCTCGTCCTTTATTTGGAACAATAAGGGACCAAAAATTAATAAGTATCATTTACAATAATCTAAAAAAAATGGTGGTCATGCACTTCCTAATTTAAGACTATTATGGGGCTGTTAATATTCGACAATTATGATTTTGGCTATATTGGCTTGATAAGAGCCCAAAACCAGCTTGGATTGATTTGGAATTAAAAGCTGTCAAACAATTTCATTTAATCTCATTATTAGGAGCTCCACTACCTTTACTGCTCTCTAAAATTCCAAATTTAAATCTCTACGCAGTCATTAAACAGTCCTTACGGATTTTGTTTCAGTTTCACAATTTTTAAAATTTTAAACAACTTAAATTGTCTGGTTCTTTATATCGAATTTTTTTATTTAAACCTTCAATAACTGATCCCATTTTTCTCCTGTGGAGAAATCACGGGATCCGTTCTTTTGCAGATTTATTTTGTGATGGCTGATTGATGACTTTTGAAGAGTTAATTAGCAAATATTCTCTCTCTCATATACACTGCAATATTTTCAGGTTAGACATTTTTTTTACAAGAATACTTATCTAAGTTTCTATATATGCAAGAACCTGATTTGTTGGATACAATTTTGAATTTGAATCCCGTAGTAAGAGGTTCCATTGGTAGAATTTATAATTTATGTTTACTATAAAAAGGTATCCTCTCACTAAAGATTAAAAAAGATTGTGAGAGAGAACTTCATATGACCTTTGTTAATGAAGATTGGTTGCGAGTTCTGAAAATAGTAAATTCTTCTTCGATATGTGCCAATCACGGTTTAATTCAATTTAAAATTGTTCACCGTTATTATTTAACAAAGGTAAGATATCCAAAATATTTCATAACATAGACAATAACTGTGATAGGTGTAAAACTGAAATAGCCACTTTGTCACATATATTCTGGTCATGTTCTTCATTAAAATCTTTTTGGAAATCTTTGTTTTCTACAATTTCTAAAGCTCTGAAAATTAATTTACAACCTAATACATTGACTGTTTTAATTGGAATAGTTCCACATCATATTCAGGGTATTGCATCTTCACAGAAACATATAATTGCATTTGTTACATTGTTGGCAAGAAGGGCTATTTCATTAAAGTGGAAGGATACCTCTGTCCCTACATTAATTCAATGGTTTTCTCAAATAATGTTATATCTGGGTTTGGAAAAGAAAAATGGAAGTAGAACTTTTGATCCTTGATTCGATTTTGAGAGAACATGGGGCTGTTTTGCCAAATTATTTAATTTGAACTATTTTATATGGTTTCCTTCCAATTTTATTTTATATAAGGATGAATTGGCAGTTAATGATTCTTTTTCTTTATATATAGAGGGAGGGAGAGGGAGGGAGAGGGAGAGAGAGGGAGATAAATAATGGTAAGATGTATTGCTCTGAGAGTTGATTCCTAATGTTTTTTTTCTCTTTTCCCTTTTTTTGTAGTTAGGGTTTGTAGTGGGGTTTCTTCTTTTTAGTTAGTTGGGGTTCTCCTTTTTCCCTTCTTTTCCTTATATATATATATTCATTTTCATATATTTTGATAAGCTTTTTTTTCTTCAGCTTTATTAATTGTATATATCAATATATATCAACTTGTTGAAGTTTTGTATCATTTTATAGCTGTAGATTATGCATCAATAAAAAGTTTCTGAAAATGAAAATGGAGATTCATTATTTTTGTTAAAGGATTTATGATTTAATCATGATGGCATGAAGTCGATCTGGTATTGAATTGAGAAGCGGCAAGACCTTTCCTGAAATGGAACAAACGGAACAAATAAAGAAATCGGAGAAATCTGTTACTTTCGCAAAAATACATGATATGAAACTTGAATTTGGTTCGCTTACAGATGACGGATGCCAACAGAAAGCTTGACAAATCTATCTCGACTGTTCAAGAATCTCTGAAGAATTTGGACTTTCAATTTCAGATGCTCAAACAGACTACCCATCGAATTGAGAGGGCACCGTAACTATTCAGGCAAACAGTTAACGAACAAGAATTGAAGATGTCATCTATGGAAAAGAAAGTTAATGATGTCACATTGGAATTATCAAGAACAACGAGAAAAAAAAAATGATTGATTTAGACAGCAGAGCACGCCGGAGGAATTTTCGGGTTTGCCTGAAAATACTGAAACTGGTGACCTGTTAAAATTCTTCTGAGATATGCTACATTCACTTTTTAGTGAGATCCTTGAAGCGAACCCTTTACTGGACAGCGCACATAGAATTCCGAGATTTTGGCATTTATCTGAATTACGTCCACGACCACTCATCCTTTTCTTGCATTGTTATACAAGCAAAAAAGCTATACTCCGAGAGGCTAGAAAAAGAGGACAACTAATCTACAATTCAACTGAAATTAGTATAGTGGAAGATTTTGCTCCTGAGATTTTTGCCGAAAGCAGGAAATACTGGAAAGTG